>NC_087086.1:21868567-22176686 GCF_036172545.1 Culicoides brevitarsis | reverse complement strand
TTCACGTCGTGCTACTGCAAGAGCATCGTTCGGAATATAATTAACTTTTCTTCCTAGAAAAGTCCGTTTAATGGGAATCGCATATGTTTCTTCATCTCCGCTGGAAGATGAGCTGGAGCAGGTGGAACAAATGCTAGTTACATCAGTGTCATCTTCTAAGCTTTGGTGGTTTAATGTAAGAGCTGGAGCCATATTTTTTTTCATTTCGTCTGAACACTGTGAGTTTTCTGTAGAGTATTTGCGATGTCTATTATAACGATTTTTTCTACTTTGCCTAACACCAGAGCGATTCTGTTGGTTGTTTCCTTTGTGAATTCTATTGCGAGAACTTTCTCTCTTTTTCGTATCAGGAGTTTCAAAACGAACTTCCTTTTTAATTGGTATAGGTTTAGGAAGTATGTCTTGCGAATCTGTCACAGTTTTTTGAATAGTGTTTAAACTGTCAGGTGTACTTTTAGCAATCAATTGAAATGTGTATTTAGAATCTTCTCCCTTTATAGGCAAATCGCGTGTTGACAGTTCATTTTCACTAAAATCCTTTAAGTTTATATTCATTTCTTCTTGTTCCCGTTTTATTTCATTCAATAACGGTGAAGAATTAATTTTTAAAAGACTAGAAGACAAATCAGATAGATCTAAAGAAATATCATTTTTCAAGCTTGACGCCAAATTTTCTGTCAATTGAGGATCTGATTTTTCCAATAGATTTTTTACAAGCAAATGTGAATTAATTTGTAAGTTCCCGACATTAATATCTTCTTTTAGGGATTTTTCTGATTTTTCATTTGAATATTGTTTCTTAGAAAGTTCCATTACATTACCACTGCCGTCTGTCGGAGTAGGTGGATTTCCTTTACTACAAGCAATAGAACAATAAATTGCTCCTCGTCTAGGTAAAAAAGGACGACCAAGAAGAGAACAGCTACAAGTTGTACAAGCAAAACATTTTTCTGTTGCATGCCAGTGTTGTCCATCGTGACTCATTTGTCCTTGGTCAACACCAATAGGCTCCCCACAAAAATCGCAGTACTCCGCAAACATAGAATCAAAACAATTCAAACAAAATGGTTTACCATCCCTCATGATATATCTGTAACAACAAATTAACATTAAAAATATTGAGATGGTAAGTATGTTTGAACAAACGAAATAATGAGTACCTTTGTCCACCTAATTTTTGATCGCATTCAAAACACGAAAAATGTTTCATATGCCAAGCTCTTCCTTCCGCTTCAGTACATTCGTCAGCCAAAATAATCTTTGAATTGAATTTTTTGAAATATTTTTATAAAAAAAAAAAACAATCGCTTACCTCGTCACATGCAGAACATCTTGGTTTAAGGGTTTCTGCGTGATGCCTTCCACAATAAAGTCGTCCTTCTCTATAAAAATATATTAAATCGACGAGCAACTCTTTACAGACAAAACAAACGAAACACACTGGATGCCAAAAAATGTTTGGACCAAATCGTGATGCATATACTCCAATTTCGTTTTCCTTTATGCTATTTTCACACTAAAAGGTAAACAAAGTAGACAAACGTCATTTAATATGAATAAAACTTTTTTGAATCATTTTTGAAGCATGAAAACCATTGTATCACCTTATGAGGATACTACAACCACCGCCAAACCCTGCGAGTCTTCAAAAACCTTTATCTGCGTTTCAAACAATTTGTTTTCTAATCAAATATACTGTAAATCCTTTTGAGTTAAAAACTTTATTAAAACGTTTACGAAAGAAAAATCATAATATTTTATAGCCTTAGGGTTGATACAACTTATGTGCAAACCATTCACTAAATTATAATAACAAACTACTTGTGTATAAACAAGATACTTAATAGCTCTTCTATGTAAATTTCTCAATGAAAAATATTCCTTAAAGCTAAAACGCAGAAAGATGATATTAAAAAATACTTGATGGACGTTCATACATTTTTAATTATGTTTAGTTGTAAGAATGTAAATTATTCCTTTTGTACTACAGGTTCATGTAGAACTGTAGATGTTTTGTTTGTGGAGCATTCAATTCTAAAAAATACCGAAATTCCGGATTTTCAAATTATAAATAAAAGTGCAAATTCCGTTGTTTTATCGTGATGTCCACCCAAAAATAAAAAACTTTTGCTTTTTCGATTTTTATTTTTTTTTTCGTATGATTTAAAAATACAAAATATATTACAGACTTTCTAACCAAACGGTTCTTCAACCATATGTTTCATGGTAAAAATTGATGTACTCGAAGCGACAAACAATCCTGGAGAACAAATATTTTGAAATAAATAATAAACTCGACTTTTTTTCGCTACACGGATTTTGCCCATATTTTACGATCAAAAAATTTTGAAACTATTATTAACTATTAACTAATATTGAAAAATAAGATGGACATAACGATAAACTATTCAGTTTTTCATTTCTTTTACGGTTTTATGGAGAAATCCAAACCGTGATTTTGGTATTTTTTAGAATGGAATGCACCTTGTGTATTTTTTTTTATAATAAAAACTCCAACCAATCATTATGCACACGCAAATATTTATTAGCACACATATAGAATTATCATTTGGTTAACTACACATATGTAAGCCAATCTGTTTCAACTTAACGAAACAAATTCAAACTTATTTCTACAAGTTAGGATGGTGAAAAAGTACCGCTTTTAAATAATAGAATTTCTTACAATTTTGCATATCTATTAGTGTGCATCAATTTTGAAAATTAAAAAAGATGATTATTTTTTTTTGTTTCCACACTAAAAGTAAAAAAAAATTAGATACTTGATATTCCTCTTTGAAATTTTCAAAATAAGGCAAGTGCAATTTCAAAAAATGTTTCACATGTCCTCCCACCTAACTTTTTACGAAAATCCAAGGAGGGAATAATGGAATAATGATAATGGTTTTGAAATATTTTTACCTTCAAAACATACGAAAAATGACAAAAAATCATCAAAAATTGGTTGAAATCTATAAATTTTGTTATATTTTGCAATTTTTCAAAGGGTTAGACTAATTTTCACAGAAAAAAAATTTATAATTTGGAATTTGCCAAAAAATTTTAAAATTTTTTTTTGTTTTCAAAATTGTCTAAATGTTAAAATAAAAGATTTTAAATGTCTTTAAAGCACACAATTGAATATTAACACTCTTTAAAAATAGTGAAAAAGATGGAAAAATCATTAAAAACATTGTATTCCATTATCATTATTCATTACTCCCTCCTCCTTACTTTTTGAGGTCCGAAATAATGTGAAACATTTCTTGAAATTGTACTTGCCTAATTAGGAAAAAAGATGCCCAAAACATTTTCAACAACTGTAACTTTAAAGACAGATGATTGTGGATTCATGTTCGTTTCCTTTTAGCAATATACAATATATTTATTATGTGCTTTATTCTCAATACTTTTCGCTTACCCCTTCACATTGTACGTTTTGAGCAAGTTGTTTTGCTGTACCACGTCCTAGAGCTTCTCGTTTACGTTGAGCTGAAAATAACATTAATTCCTTTCTTTCTTCATCTGTCAATGCATGACAGTATCGAACCTAATGACATAAATATAAATAGGAAAAACTATATGCATTTCAGATTATTTAAGAACCAAACTTACCTCGTTATCATGTGGTGGTAATTGTTGCAATAGTTGTCTTATCCTATATCTTTCTCCTATACTATTTACATATGGAATTTTATCTTCATGAATGGCAGCAAAGTATAAATGGACCTACATATTATTTGTTTATAGTACATCCTTACTGTGTTTTTTTTCGTTCTTATTTAAAACAATATTACCTGATCAGGTCTTAATCCGGGAGGAACCCATGTGTATTCTTCTAAAGCGCACCCGCTATCGTCATCTGAATGCGAATGTCTGTACATATCTTGTGGAATCTTTTGACCAGTGAGGCATAAGACATTGTTATGGGGTGAACTCATATTTTGTGGCATTGAAATTAGCGACAGGCTCGTCGGTTGTCCATATAGAGTCGTCTCCAATGTGGCAAGTGCAACGTTTTTTTGTTGGTTTCTGTTTGACTGATGGGGCCGTGTCGTTAAATCTAATGATTGTTTCTCTCCATGTGTATAACTTCCACCATTGCTTTCGTGTTGACGATAGTTTTGTTCGGCATTGATTGACAAGGCATGGTTTTCTTGTTGGAGCTTTTTTTTCGAAACTAGTGAATTGGAAGACAATTGATACTGACGCATATAATCTGGATAAAAAACTGTTTTTTGATTGAATATTTCTTCTTGTGTATTCTTTGTAGCCGTCGTTATATTTTGGTTGCTCAATACTAATTGGTGATTGTTTGGCATTTGGAGAGGAAACGACTTTTGTTGAGCTGATTGTTTTGTTGGCCTAAAAATAATTATTTATAATTTGAATATTAAATATTCAAATATTAAATATTCAAATAATTCAATAAATAAATATTCAACTGAATTCTTTCGGAGACACCTTTGGTATCAATCAAATCTTTTTGGTTTTCAATTTTTTTTTTGTTTAATTTCTCATTTAAGCTCTCTTTATCGAATAGTTTATTGTGCATGTTATATATAAATAAATTAGAAGAAAATAAAAAGACGACCAAATTAACCGCGAAAATATGTATTTCTTTTACATCAAAAAATATACTTAAAGAGTTGAAATTCTAGTAGGTCACTGAATTGCCAACTAAAAAATTGCCATGAAGTAGTTGCTTGGAAGATTCTAAAAATTAGAAAAACTCACCTAACAGAATTATTTTCATCTATTAAAGGATATTTATAATTATGCATTTCATTAGAATTTTTGATAGATTTGTCGACATTTGGATTACTAAAAAAGCTACCGTCAACAATTCCAATACGTGATCGAGCAACATTTTCAGACCTATTTACAGTCAATGATAAGCTTTCTTTGCTACTTTTTTTCTCTTGATTAACCAGTAATATTGAGACTTGATTATTTTTAGAATTCGGATTAGCATCTATTCCACTATCAGATCCACATCCATCATTCTCAATGCCAAAGAGAAATGGATCATCTAATACAGTAATTCGTCTATGTGGCCTAATCGATTCTTTATTATCCATAAGTTTATTTTCTAACGGATGCAAAGTTTTTGTCGAAGTAGATTCATTTGTATATGAATTACTATTTGTTTGAGCTGTGGCCAACCTCTGAGCTGCTGCTCTACCATATATTTGTCTATAATATTTTTGTTGGTCGCCATATAAAAAACATACTTTCCACCATTGACGACAAGCTAATGTATTAGCAGTTCGTGTTTGCACAGTGCTCACTGCATTTTGTTTAACTATCATTTTGATAATTTTTCCTCTTAAAATTTTTTATTCATTATCTTTATACCAAATCATAGCTCAATATTCAAAATTATTTAGTCTGCGATATTTGGTCAGAAAATATTTTTTTGGCTTTGTTGTATCTCTAACTTTTATTGTATCTTAATTTTAGGATGGTATATCAAGTTCAAATCGACATTTTAATATATAGTTCGTGAAAAAGAATGTTTCATTTTTAAATATAGACTCTTAATTTCGAAAACTCAATAAATATTTGATCATTTGACACGTCGTACATCAGGTGTCTATTTTGTACGGTGTTTTAAATATATGTTTCACTATTATTTTTTTGTATGAAGTTAACACTCTATGTATGTACTGCAATCAGAAAATATAACAAAATTGTAAGTTTACTTCCAAGTTTAGTCTGATCGCGATGAGATTCCTCGTATCACTAACACACGTTCAGTTGTTTATAACTTAGTTGTAGATCTTTGTCAATAAATATAATGATCGTTTCAAAGTATGCACATATGATCGTGTGCGTGAAGCGTCAATAGTTTTAAGCTAAAGCGTATTTTCATACTGAAGAAACCCAAAACTCTATTATTATTATTCCCCTCACTCACTATTAAAGAGCAAAATGCCCGAAAACCGGTATTCATGTATGTATTTCGTATGTATGCAAGTATACTTTTTTTTAATACGTGAATAACCAAATACAAGCGAAAAAACCAGCTTATTACTAAAGCGGAACAATAGTATTTTTCAAAAGAGGTAAATTAAATACTAAATAATAATCGAGAAAAAAAAAACGAAAGCGACCAGTTTTTTGTGGTAGTATGTGTTAGTGTTAAGAATGGCCAATGGTTATTTTTCATTTAGATTTCAATGAATGTTACCCTTTTATTGTGTTAATTATTTTTACTTATCCTTTGTATTCATATTTTTGCTTTAATTTTGAATTTAAACAAAATTCGTCAAAAAATTAAACATCTTCGAAAGTATTTTCATTCATGATCTCACCTGAAAACTTAACATGGTTTTTCTGACATTACTTTTTCAATTTAACCGTCTCGAGATTCGAACATTTTATTGCGAAAGTGATTTAATCTTATCATTTAAAAATCTGTTCCTGTTCTTCTTGACTGTTTGGCAAAAACTGAACTGAAATGTGTTCCGAAAAGTTAAATTGATAAGCTTCCCCATTTCCGCACTTCCAATAAAAACTAAGGAGAAATTCGCTTTTCCAACATTGAACATTATTCAATATTAAGGATTTATATGAGCTTCCAATGGTTAACTATAAAATATGGAAACTTGGGGAAATTGGGAAATATGGTTCATTCAGAATTTTAACATTTTATGAAAGATATAAAAAAAGTATTTTCAAATTGTGAAGAGTAAAGAAATCATTTTTACTCAATTGATACTTGCCTAATTTGAATTTTGTGTAGATTTTAAAATCAAAAGAGGATTCATTCTACTTTGCAGTTTTTCAAAAAATGACAAAGTAAAAAAAAAGTTTTGAAATATATTTATTTTCATATAAAAGGGCTTTTTCTAACCAGTTTTTGACCATATACAATTTATTTTTTTTGTTATTGCTAGCCATTTGAAATAAACAAAACAAGTCGAAAAATTTTGAAAATCAATTTTTTAATTTTTTTTTTTTTTTTAGATGAAAATTTTCATTTCAATTTGCACAAATTATTAGTATTTTTTTAATTATGAAAAAAGTGGAAAAAAACATCCAAAATATTCAAGATTTTTTTGACTTTTGAGATTGGACATGGGACAAAACATAGATATAAATTTTAAGCTTATTTAAAATTTTCGGTTACAAAAATTTGAAATCTGGATTTTGGCCTGCTTTCTTGTTTTTTTCATGAGCACAGTTTTCTCGACTGATGCATCACCCGTAATTGGCTAAGGATTTCTCCACATGACTTTCGATTTTAATTCAAAGCCGATAGAGTTATTAAAATACATTTTCATCTAATTCATTTAAACATTTGTGATTATCCAATTGCCTCGACAACATTGTAACATAAATTAATTTGTTAAGATTCATTTCCCTGGCTTAGCGTTACAGAAAATATTTGCATGTAACAAATTGTAGGTGCCTATATACTTACAATTAGTATATGTGAGTTTAAGTTTTTAATTAAAGAAAGTAAATAAAAACTTACCTATAATCGTATTGACAAAAAACAAACAAAAAATATTTATGATTTTAGTTAAAGTTTAGATGTTACATACTGCATATACATAAATATTTTACTATTTCAATATACGTTTTATACGTATTGCATTCTTTTAATTCATTTTTGTTTTTATTACATTGCATTAATCATTTGAAGACTAAGAAGAAAATACTAACGATTTGTTTTTTTTTTAAAATAAAACAAAACAATATGTATTAGCACGATAATATTGCACACTATTAATTGTTGTTTTGTTTTTTAGATTAAAAATTCATATATTTATTTAAATGCTTTCACGTTTAAGTGATACGAAATATCTAAATTAAACATTCAAATTGAAACCTTGACGATCCGACAAATTCGCTTAACATCAGTTAACTGAAGAACATATCAACTCAAACAATACATTGTGGCTACTTAAATCCATAATGAACGGAATGAATGAACAAACCTGTTGCAAACATGTAGAAATGCAAAGGAAATATCATAATACACATTTCTTGAACTTCTTATTAAATAAAACAAAACAACTCAATGAGGAGTGTATATATACTTAATAAGTAAAAATATAATCATCCTTGTTCATAAATATTCTTTTACTCTCGTCTACTTACAGTGATTAAGTAACATTAATCTAAAATTAAAAACCTATTAAGTAGGTTGATTGAAACATACCATTTTACTTTACTGAAATAAAAGAAAAATAAAATAAATATAAGTATTAATTTATTTTTTGATGATTTGAATGTCTATTTTAATTTTTTTAACAAGAAATTTAAAAAAATACAATACATCCATATCTATCTAAAAAAACTGTATTTATACTTTGTCTTTTATTACACATATGATCGGTCTTACATTTTATTGATTATGCGACACTTTGTGATGCCAGAATTAACATTTTCACGTAGCTTGTCAAATAGTTATTTGGATTTTCAGCGACGAACGTTTTACAATTCTGACGAAGCTCAGTCATAATCCTTGGAGCATGTTCTTTAATAGAAGAGTCCTCTAAATTTAAATTTATGATTGCTTCCGCTAAGTATCTGAAAGTTAAAATATGATCATATTATTACACATATATTTTAACAAAACATTAAAAATCATTAATTATCATTAACAATACTTTAACAATATTTAAGAAAATACATATATGAAAATGCTTACTTTTGTTTCAATTCAGAATGTTGTTTCATATCGGCTGATAGCTGCTGAATAAGTGACAAAAGCACCGTTTGTTCTAAATTACATGGATGAAATACTGTATCAAAATCAGCTTTCTTAATAGTGTATTCTACTAATGTGAGATCATTTGCAATCAGAGCCAAGTGAAAAGCTTTATTTATTTGACCTTGATCTAACAATCTACAAATGTTACTCTGTATATTTTGAGATGATGGAACTGGTGTTTGTGTTCGAACGGCAGACAATACTGAACTTCTGATGGCAGACGTCTGCTCTAGGAATTGTTTTTGAACCTTGAGATGAAAAATTGATTAGATAGTTAATTAAAGTTTTCGCATCTTTAAATAAGCGATTAAGTTTAAGTAAAATTAAGTTTAATGTTATAAGTAGAAACGTGCTAAATGTGAAAGAATCAAGTTCAATGACCTTAGCAGACAGAAATGTATGTGAATCTAGAAATGTTATTTACATACTTCATTCTTGATTTGATCTTTGATTGTTCTTGAAATATGAGCTTCCATCGTTTTGATATCTTTTGACAAAGAATTTAAATTGAGTTTTAATACTTCTTCTGTTTTCATCAAGTTTTGTTGCGACTTTAATAGAAACTGTTCTGATGAATCGTTGGTCAATGTATTGAATTTTGCATGTTTTTCAAAAAGTTTTGTATCTAGAGAAAAAAGTTAATTAGCTTTCTTTAGTGTACAAAAAATGTTACTTTAAAAAATTTACATTCCTGCGTGGTAGACATTATTGTTTTGTTGAATTGAAATATCATTTCTTTTGAAATAGTTTCAAATGATGGAATCAGAGAGTTACTAATCAACGTAGAGATTGTCTTTTCAATCGTCATATTTATATCCATTTTGTTATCTCCCAGTTTTTTCTGAAAAATACGTTAAATAAATAACAAGTAGAATTTTTTAAACAGTAAACTACCGTTTTTACATTTTCCTTTTCAATATATGATCTAAATTTAGTATCAATTTGCGAATTTATATCTTTTGAAACTTTTTGCATTTGTAATGATATAGAATTATCTAATGTTTTTACGATATTTTTCAAATTTTCACTAAGTGATCCTTCTAGATGGCTTGTAATTTCACTCTTTGTATTATTTATCAGTTTTTCACTGAAAGTAAGTATGTTAATTAATTGTTTATCTAAAAAAATCAATGATATTACATTTTATTTATTGTGTGATCATCATTTGTGTTATCGGTTGTTTTAAACAATGAATTTGAATACTTTGCTTGCTGATTTATCATTTCCATGTTTTTTTGTATTGCGTTAATTGTTTCTTTCATATCATTCAATTGCTTAGATTGGTTAAGAAACAAAGCTAATATAAAATTTATAAGAATATCGTTAGTACATTTTTTCGGAAAATTTTAAAAACAAAAACTCACTAGACAAAGTTGGTATGTTAAAATCACTGTTTGATATTTGAATTTCCTTGTTTGTGTAATCATTCTTTTGCTCCTTTTCTGACACTATTTTTTTTATAGCATTAGTAATAGTATAAAAACATACACTTATAATGTTTAATAAGTACCTGCTACATCAGTTTCTATGTTCTTAACTTCTAATATAGTTTCTGTAACTGCTTCGAAATACTTTTCATATGTATCAACTTCATTTAGAATTTTTTCAACTTCTCTACTTGGACTTGATTTACCACTTACATCATCGTGCTTTTCTGCTGCAATTAAGGTTTTTTTTAAATCAGGAAATACATACTTGAATAAGATCTTACTTGGAATTGGACTGTTTTTAATAATACCAAAGTTTTGGTTATTATCTTGATTGGTATCTTTGGATCCTTCATTTAGGATCATTTGTTTTTCATTTTTTTCTACTTCACCTGCAAGAAGTGTAAATTGTTAATATATGTACTTAGTTTGAGTTTCACATGTATTAAATAAAAAAATGTTACCAATAGTTGCATCATTTCTATTTTGTACATCTTGTACAGCAATTTGATTATAGAAGAGATTGCATTCCTGGACACTTTTAGGTTGAACTAGAAACATTTTTAGAACAATACATTGAGTATTATTAGTGTCATCGTCATATTCGTCAATTTCATTTGTAATATAAGCATCGCTTAGACTACTTTTGTTCTCCTGAACATTGGCGCTTACAATATCAAAACTAAGAATCTGTGAGGCAAGTGGAAATTTAGCAACAGATTTGATACACGTTTTTTTGTCTTGATTTTCCGAAGTATTGACGATACTTTTATCTATGTGAAAAACGTACATCTGTTGATCATACATGTCTGAAACTACCATATATGAAGCAGTTTTATCCAGACCCAAAGACAAATGAACTGGTACATCAATAAGGTTTCGAAACGCAATGGACTGCAGACATTTCCATGTTTCACAGCACCAAAGTTTTATTTCACATTTTTCTTCCGAGAAGGTGATAGCATTTTTCCACAATGGCTCACTAAATGATTGTGAATAAAAATTAAATAATAATAGTTTGATATACATATTACAAGTTGAATATACATATTTATATCATCAAAAACATTCAGGGGAAAAATAAAAATTTTAAGTTTTGTTAGCGTTTTGTGAAAAAAAGAGAAATAAAAAAACCATTTTAAAAAATGCATTTCTTACTTACTCTGTAGTATTTTGGTTTAAATTGTCCAAAAACATGATTTTTTTAACAGGTTTACCATCGTGAGGTATCCACTCGTGTAATCTTCTTGGCGTACCATCTAACGAATGAAGATAGACCTGATAAAACCTAACACAAATAAAAAAAAATAAGTACAAATTAATTTTTTGAACAATTTATCAAAAACTATCTATTAAGGACAGAGCAGTTAAAATTACATTAATTGATTTTTATTACCTAACATATCCATCTTGTGTGCAAGTAGCTAGAGTAGTTCCGTCTATAATAAAATAAATATTTTAGTCTATGTATTAATAATACACAAAAATCTAAAATGTTTATGATTTCTTTCTACCTTCCATAAAAAGTTTGAAATCGTTAAATTTTCTATACAAAATATTTTATAAAACAAGAAATATCTTCCGTTAAACTAAATGATAAGCTTTGTAAAGAAAAATGTATCTTTCCCTAATGTTAATATAAATTCCGGTAAAATAAAAAAATAGAATTTTTCGGATTGTTCTGCTAATTTTTCAAAAAAATCCATTATGTTTTAGCAATATAGCTATTATATATATTATCTTATATATTATTATTAATATATATGGGTCATTTCATCTTAAGTTGAGTGAAAATCTTTATCATGCAAAACTAAGAATTTTTTGTTATAGCAACTTTTTTACAATTACAAGTACTTTTTCTTTTACTTCAAAAATAACGTTTTTGGATTTTCCGTCGTTTGTTGGTTTGCGATCATATGTTTCATGGAGATAAAAGATCTATTCGAGCTGACAAACAATCCTGATGAAACAAAAAATTAAAAATTCTTTACTCAATTTTAGATTTGGGATGATGTGAGTTTTGTAGGGAAAATAACATTCGGACAACCTTCGAAAAAAAATCGCTAGAACAAAAAGTTCTTAGTTTTGCATGGACATAAAGATCCTTTTAAAAATTTAATACTTTGATATTTTCACTCCGTTTAGAATAGAATGACTCATATAATATATTATAAAAACCTGGCGAAAACCCAATATCTAGAATATTTGACTTTAATTCCTTAAAAGTCAAGCTGCCTTCTTCAATATCGGAAGCTTTGTGAGGACCATTCTAAAACGAAATTATTATTAGAAGTTATAATTTGTCTATACATATTTGAATATAAATATTACCCCATATTTCCATGTAATATCAGTTATGCTATAACAATGAAAAGTAGAGCCTCTTGACCACGTCAATAACTGCGAAGCATAGGTATCGCTTTCAAAGGCTGACTCAGGAATATAGGGACACCAAGTTACTTTGTCGTAAGTGTTTACGTGTTCTATGCCATTCTCTAATTGTAGCACTATCGAAGATGAAAGTTGATCGTCAGATTCTTCAATTTTTTGAACGTATAATGTTGAATCATTTATGTAAGCAAGTAGTATAAGATCATCTAGAAATGCAAATTCTAGATCAAGTGCTTCACTATTCATTCCTTTTAACAGTGTTCGTTTTCCATTTTCTACATTGACTATTCGAATCATTCCTTCAATTTTTTCATGATTTTTCGCTAAACATAAAAATAATTGTTAGATTAATGTAAATTATAACAATAATAATTATTTGTCTTGACTAAGTCCGACAATGTACAAATTTATTGTATTGACCTTTTGAAATATATATATATATATATATAAATTTTACCTTTAATGGTGTAAGCAATAATGTTTCCACATTTATGTGCAGCAACCAATCTTCCAGTATAAGGCTTCGTTTCCCATTTGTAATCGACGATATTTTTGAGCTTTACTTTTGATGAGCTCATAGGTGTATCAACAGAATCACGTAGTATAACAGTATCCTGTCGTTTTATTTCACATATTTCAAGTTCATTTACAGTAGATTTATCAAATACAACAATATCTACTTCAGAAGATTCCATTTTATGAAGAAAATATTTTATAAATATATTAAAAATTTCTGACAACACTGAAACACCGGTAAGCCAAAATTTTGCCTATTCACGCTAATTCATGCCAATTAATGCAATTTACATTCTCCAATTTGAACCCCTCTTAAACCCTAAGGAACAAAAATTGGAATGAAAGTGGCGTTCTAAAATGTGAACCCTTTAAAAACTATGCATGGAACTATTTTCTCCATAAATTTAAACAAACTTAACACTAAAAAGTATTAATTAAAAAATATTAAGGCGTTTGCTTATTTTTATAGATCCTTTATATTCAGTCAATGAGGGGTATGTTTGTCGGTTCGTACACGTCTCACGCCTTTCCCTTAAGAGATAGAAGGTTCATTTTCAATGCACAAAAAATTTTCCCCATATAAGAGTTCAAAATTATAACGAAAAAAAAACGGAAAATTCAAATTTAAACCGAATCCCAGTGCAAATTTCAAAAATCTAATGATGCAGAAATGTTTGTCTTGTCGAGACGCACAACATTGCCATACATCACTTTTGTCCTACGGCTCTCTAAAATGGACCTCCCATACAAATGACACCTCTTAACCCAAGGCGGTCACTACAATGAATTTTCTGTAGGTCATTTTTTAGTTTTAAGAGATTTTATAATTAAATAAATGTTAAAAACTACTTCTGTTCAACACTAAAAAGTAATAAATAAAAAAAATATATTTAAAAAAATATATATTAAAAATATATATGGGTCATTTCACGAGAAATCACGGAAAATCACAACTTCACTAAATCAAAAATCTAAGAAACTTTCCATCTAGAGCATAAAAAAATAAGAAACTTTTGTTCTACAAAGGATTTATTTCAGTGTATGTCAACTATCAATAATTATTCTGAAATAAATCCTTTATATTCAAGTTTTTGTTGTCAAAAATTTTGTAACTTTATTTACTTGGCATTTTTTCCGACTTTGATACCACAAGGCTATTGTTGATTCCTTTTTAGTTCGCTTTTTTTTAATTTTTTTTTTAATATTATACTTACATATGCATTTAAAGAAAGGCATCAAAAAATTCAAGCAATGAAAAAATTATTTAATAGTTGATAGATCATAGATGAGAAAAAAAAGATTTTAACGATTATTTATATATGATCCAAATAGTTTCGGATTATAAAAAAGATAACATCGAGAAACGGTATGAAAATTTTATCAATTTGTATCAAGTCTTGAAAGAATTAGAAAAATTTCATTATTTCATAAATTACATTTTATACATCATCAAAGAATTACCAAAAATATTAATTTGTTTATTAGTTTATTTTCTTTTAGTTATTTAGAAGGTGTAGTGGAAAAAATTGCGGTCTTCAATTGATAACTGATTTTGTTTTCCTGAACATTATTTATTTATTTTTAAGATAATTTTGATTTATAAATGAGTCGTTCTGCTGTAATAACTTAAAAGAAAAATTTGTTAGTTTTGAAGTTATGATTAAGTATTGATACCTTACCTGTTGAAGTTTTTCTTGTTAGCTTTCACTGGATATGAAATATAAATATAGTGGTCATTTGACTCTCGATCTAGTGCTGGAATATTGTTTTTATCATTTGTGACTAATGTCATACCGTCTTTATCCATCTCATGCCAATCGATATTGATTTCTTTTAATTTATTTACGTCACTATGGTCACTTCTAAAAAATTATTTGAACGATTTTTTGTCAAATTTAAAATTAAAAACTTACTCAAAAAGAATCCAAATTATGTAATAACATAAACAACCACCACTTGATAACACAATAATAAGTATAAATATTAATCCAAAAGGAATGTTAGAATGCGTGGTACTGTTGTCATCCCAATATTTATCACATCTCAAGTAAAAACAAGATGAATGATAAATTTCTTCTGTGAATGTGTAAAAGTATTTGCATTAGAGTGAATAATGAATTGAATAACATTAATTTTATGTACATACCATGTAAAAGAACAAATTCATCAACTGACATATGAGGCAGTAAGCCACCTAGACAAATTTTAAGGATTTCTTCACACTGATTTTTCAAAGCTTTCAATTTATGAGGAACACATTCGTGTTTTATACTTTTTATATCAAGATCAACATCTTGAGGGTGTGACTTTTTGAACCTAGTATCATTATTTTCATTTTGATGTAAGGACAATATGTTTTCTTTTTGATTTGCTTTTAAGTTCCCTGAAAATATTAACATAAATTAAGAAGACAGTAACATTAATTAATTGAAAAATTAAAGTATCATTAAAAATATCGGTTGAATTCAAGAATTTGGAACTTTTTTTTTGCATTTTGATGAAAAAGTATAAAACTTTTCGTAAAATATAGCGATTTAAAAAATAATCAAAATAATAACTACCTATATAATAATAAATAATAATAAAAATAATAACTAATATATTCAATTACTGGTAATTGACCCATACTAAGTAATTATTTTTACCGTTGTTTGTTTTAATCAGCTTCTTATAAGCAAGTTCTTTTCTGTTAAGTGCACTTGCAGATTTCGATTGTCTAAAATTAAAAACAATGAATTTTAAATTCTATGCATATCTTGATTTAACTTACTTAATTTTCACCAGTTGTTTAATATCGTTTTGTTTACTATTTTTTTTGTTGCTGGTCCAAATTTCGAGGTCAGTTATAAATTTTTGATTCTCTTCCTTTTTCAAAACTCTAAAATTTTCCGCATCACAACGCATTATATCGCAATAATTAGCAAGACAAATCGATTGTTCAGACTGAAAATTAGTTCAATTAAAAATTAAAATTTATCAAAAATGTAATCTCTTACAATCGATAGTAAGGTCAAATGCTTCAAGTCAAAATGATTATCAAAATGATTTTCAGTGAGAAACGTCTTGCCACACACTTTGCAATACCATTGGTTTACTCTATACTCCACTCTGGACTCCTGTTTAACTTTGAAAACATCCCTATTGAGATGAAAGGGACATTCAAAGGGCATATCCACATGATATTTTTTTAGTAAAGGAATCCATTTGCGACCAATTATATTTCTGACTAATCTTGATTGGCTACTTGAACAATTTTGAAGCAATGATCCAAAGTCAACTTCCTTTTTATGGAAAAAACACCATATTAGGAGTACCTAAAAATTATTGATAACATTTTAATTTTAAAAATGTTGAAAATACTTGCTATTATCTTATTACTCTTATTATTGACCAAACAAGCGACATTCATATCAGGTATTTTCACTAAATTAACAGAAAACGTTTTATTACAAGTCAAAAATTTATACACCTTGTATCTTTTCAAAAATATTTAATTTCACATTCTATCATTCGTGAAATTGAATATTCATTACTTTTTCTAAGTATTTCTGTTCATTATCCCAAAAAACGCATGCGTTGTCACTGAATAGTAAAAAATAAAAATACCGGATTGATCATTCTATACTATTTTATTAAATTTGTCGTAGGCTCGTGGTTTTCTAATTTTTCGGTACTATCCAAAGCTCGTTATTTATTATGTAAAAGAACAACTTAAAATTATATATTTTTTAACTTTATTCTTGCATATTATCATACCACAAATGGAAGAGCCATGAAATAAATGTGTATACAAATACACTATGGATATTTAACATTTCTAATTTGTATTATTATGTTTAAAAATAAAAAGAATGTCTGGTAGCAACATTTGTATATATTGCACATGCGCATCAAAGAAAAATATACTACTGAAAATAAAGTTTTTTAATCGATGAAAATAAGGTACATGGAAACTCAGAACTATTATTATAAAACATCCAAATATTTACCAAAAGTAGAATTAATTTAGGCTTGTACTTGCGAACTTGCAAGTGAAAGATAGAAAAAAACAAAATATAATTACTTTAGAGAATGTGCTGCTTTTTAAAAAAATAGTGAAAAGAATGGGAAATTATTGTCATTCTGGTGAATCAAAACAAGATGATGATAATGCATCAGAAAAATCTACAACGTAACAATTTTTTCCATTATTGTAGTTAATGTATAAATTTAAAATACTTTAATTTTTTAGACCACCAATACTGAAAAATTTATCGGATCACAATTACACAGAAAACTACGATCAATCAAATTCTCAGGATAATGTTCAAACCATAAAAGAAGCAATTTATTTAGAAGAAACACTATCCACCGAAAATGTTTTAGATAAATCTGGTATGTATTGATGGTTTATGATTTAATTTAAGTATAGAAGGGTAGATTTATATTTATTGATAATTTTTCAACTATGTGGACTAATCATAAGAACCAAAGTTACCAGAAGTTCACTGTTTTTCGGAACACTGTTTTTATTATGTTGTCAAAAAATACATGACATTATTATTACATGATATTTTGTCACTGACATTATGACAAAGTATTTAAATAATCTAAATATTCATAAAAATTATTTTCATTACAGATTTGAATGCTTTGAGTGGCAGTTCGAATTCTCCTAAATTAGAACACCTGCCACCTTTACCTCCTGCTTTACATTTATTGTATGGCAACCCCAACATGATATCTAAAATACAAAAGGAATCGAAAATTGTTTTCTATATTTTATCACCTACTCTAGGTAAAATTAAAATCTAATGATAATTTTACGATGAATATAAATAATTTTTTATGTGTGAAAATAGGTCCTTCGATTGAAAAAGATGTATTTTTTAAATGTTTTGATTATGTTAATCGAAAATACCAGTGCTCAGAGGCAGATTTTGAGATACATATGTACGACCTTCATGATGACCATGCAACAACATCAAAAACTTTGTGGAAAGAAAAACAACCTTATATTCAAGGCTCGGAACAACATGACCAAGCTGCAAATTGCTTATTTGCCATTTCCAGTAAGTTTTTCTTTCGAAATGATTGTTCAATTTACCCTTTATTAACATAATTTACAAATACTTTTTTTAACATAGAATATATAAACAGCTGCTACCTCGTACCTATATTGATGTTAAACGATTCAGTTGGAGATATATTACTTCCATTGTCATTTGAAACACAAGATTTTGTTTCTCTAATTAGTAAAGTGGAACAACAAAATCCAGAAGATAAGTTGTTAGTAGAAAAATGGTAAGTACTTACATATTTTTGATAATTAAGGTCGAAAAAAAAATTATTTAAAAAAATTTTGAGTCCAAGCTTGCTAACATTCTAGATCTAAGTCATAATAATATTTTCATATTTTTACTAACAAAATGTAAGAATAACAGTAAATAAGAGTTTAAGATTACATCCTCTTCGGTTATTTTTCAAAAATTGAATCTTTTAAATCGATTTCGTACTGACTGCGGAAGGTGTAACTACTTCTTGCATAAATGGTCACAAAAGGACTCGCCAAATTGTGAATGTGGATCAATACAAACTATGAGTCACATTTTACAAGATTGCACGACTACAAAATTCAATGTAGATTTGCGAGAAATGCATGAACTCAACCAAGATGCGATACACTGGCTATCAAACATAGCTCCATTAGTATAATATATATTTCATTTTCAAAAAATCATACGATAAATAAATAATAGAATCTTAATTAGAATCTTTTGAGTTTAAATACTGAAATTTACAATTGATTAAAGAAGTAAATATAATAATTTTTAATGTGTAGCTATCCAAAATAGCAATTCTTTTAAAACGTGGTCGAGAAACTTTAAAAATTCTTTGGAACTGACAAAGCATTCCCGACTTTCAAAAAAATCGGAAAAATCGCTGTCTCGTTACATTAGTACAGTGGTTAGCGTATATGACTGATGAGAGTAAGGTCGTCTGTTCGAGACTCGAAATCATGAAAAACTTTTCTCACTCCAATCGTGCTCAAAATTTACTCAGATCTTTTAGAAAACTCTTTGGGACCTTCTGGGAGAGCTGAGTGAATTTTGAGAGCGCCTGCTTAGGATGACAGGAAAAAAGCTAAGACATATTCCTCGGCGTTTACTGAGAAAACTTACGATTTCACAGTGTAAAGT
Source organism: Culicoides brevitarsis (assembly GCF_036172545.1). Classification (NCBI taxonomy): domain Eukaryota; kingdom Metazoa; phylum Arthropoda; class Insecta; order Diptera; family Ceratopogonidae; genus Culicoides; species Culicoides brevitarsis. Next base: position 22,157,445 of record NC_087086.1, on the reverse strand, counting down.
ACAATAGGACTCTTTAGAGACCGCGGTGCGAGCCATATTAGACTAGTTCTAGTAAACCCTACCCTATTGGGTTGCATTTACTGAGTGTTGAAAGTCCTCTTTGTATTTCATCGCAATCACATAGCGGCGAAGATGTAATTTGCCATTTGTTGAGGAGAAACATTTTGAGAAACACAATTTATCCTGAATCTGTTTAATTGCCTGTTTATATCCCGTGGTTGATCGAATTCTTTCAATGCGGCAATTGAACAATCCATCGCAATTGACAAATTTTGTACATTTGACGAATTCCATTCATCTTTCTAAATTGTTTTTATGTCAAAATCTTGGAGTTCTTCAAATTGAATCCAAGAAGGTTTTCTTGACTTCAATCTCACCGGAGGTGAGTCTTCCACAATTTCTTCGTACAATAAGGAATTTTTGTTTTCAAAGGACTTGGATAGGACATTTTTCAGTGCTTTTTTCTTCTCAATTGATGCGGGGCAATGTTACAAACTTGTAACCAGCTTAATTCTGTACATTTTAATACACTAGAAATGATTCTCGTTGAATTATCAAGTTGAACATTTATTTTTAAACGATGTACACTGTAACCAAAAAGGAGAGCAGTACTCAGCAGTAGGCCAAACTAATCCCAGAGCAGAAGTTCGCAAAGTGTTTGCATTTGTACCCAAATTCATTCCTGCCAAACTTTGCAATAGATTATTTCTAGTTTTTATTTTCTAAAAAAGTTTTATAAGTAAAACTTCGATCAAGATCTATTCCATGATAACGAGGGCAGAAGTTATGTTTTAGTTGTTCTCCATCGATATTCTATAACTTTTGAGCATGTAACATAATTTTTATTATAATGTATATTATATTGTATATTATATTGTCTCTATTGATCAGTATTTTTGCTACCAAAATTAAATGCTGTGATATTTTCTTAGGTATAAGCTTGATAAGAAATCCAAACCCCAATGTTACAGGCTCCAAATAAAGGTAAACCCTTTTTTCTACATACAAATCAATATAAAAAAGTAAAAATTGAATTGCAATCAAAACTCTTACAGAGCAATATGATAGAAAAAAAAGAATCAGAGCGTGTGTTACATATTTTAACGGAAAATTTATCGGTTGAGCTATTAGATCTATATCTGACCACTATTGTGGAACAAGTAAGTAAGAACAGGAGCAACTTTCAAAAATTCATAATAAATATTTCAATTAAAGGAAATCAACCACACAATACTTTTCAATCAAGATGTTGCAAAACGTTGTCTTTGGATTCAAAATACATGTGAAACACAAAATAGCAGTGAAATAGGAAAATTGGAAAGTGAAAATTTAAGACGTATTACAAATTTGCGACAAGAGCTTTCTGTAAGTACATGAAAAGTTAAAAGAAAAGTTTTAATAATACTTTAAATTAAATTTCGTGCGTTTTTAGATGCATTTATCAGATAATCAAGTGTTTGGATCGAATTTCCTTACATCGGTTCAACAGGATCAACTGGAATTAGCCTTACAGGCATCCCTCTGTAATATTGTAGAAAATATTATAGATGATTACAGTTCTAAAGTGAAAGTTCCAAATTGTACAAATGGTGTTGATAGACGCTTACTATTTGAGTTAGATAGTACAGATCGTTTTATAAAATATCTTATACAAAATCGTGCAAATTTTGACATTTTAGACGATATTAAGAGGTAGCTGTTTCAATTAGGTAATAAAAAATTAACTTAATTAATTTTTATATACTTTAGTTTTTATCAGTCGAGCTCCAAAAATATTATGATAGTTGAAGGACTTTCTGGGGCAGGAAAAACAACCCTTATAGCTAAAATTGCAGATGTTATAAATTTGTGGAAACCAAATACTATAATCATAACAAGGTATAATTTGTTTTTATAATAAATAATTGATTATCATATGATTTATGAAAGAGTGCTAACATTTTTTCTACTTCAGATTTTGTAAAATGTCATATTACAAATGTACACCTTTGATGTTGTTAAGATCAATTGTCGAGCAATTATCAATGTTGATAATGAATAAACCTTATCAAAAATATGAAAATGTAAGATGAAATTTTCAATTTGTGTCAATTTTAAAGAAGAAGCCTATTTAAATTAAAATTATTAAATTTTAATTCAGGACCTACAGTCTGTGTTAGCCACATTAAAAGAAATATTATCGTCAACTAACAAACCAATTTGTTTTTTATTTGATGACTTTCACATCACATTCAAAAATAAATTAGAAGATGTTACTTGGTTAAACTCAATGTTTACCCCGCATATTAAATGTATCATAACTCTGCCAGTGTATGAAAAACCACCAACTGATGTACTAACATTGAAAGATTTCCAATCAATTGATGTCCAAAAACTAGAGGTAGTACAAATAAAATGTCCAGCATCTCAATGGAAAAATATAATAACACATGGTATAGGCGATATTAATACTACAATTATGAATTCAGATTTACTGGCCACTTGGTCTACCACCGAAGAAAGAATATTAGTAAAAGCCAAGGTATAAATTAGTTAATTTATTTATTTAACTTCAGTTTAATAATTTGTGTTTCATCTATACTCATGCTAGATACTATGGTGGTTAACGTGGTTGGGTGTAGGCGATTTACCTGAAATGTCACTTAAACTTTTGTCGTTCAAAGTCCTAAACGTAATAGAGGAAATGTTTGGAGAAGAGATTACCTCTTATTTCATTTCCATTATTGCTGCGTCTAGGTGTGGACTTCTTGAATCCGAGCTGATAGAATTGTTCAAAGAAAAGTACAATGAAAAATCTTGTAGGTTTCAAAAATAATACAAATTTAACCAATAAAAAAATGAAACGTTTCTACCTTTTGAAAAAAATAATCATAACGTTAGAATTAAGTTTTCAATTACATTTACAGATTCAATAAACTCGAGATTCTTATGGGGCAAATTCAGCTGGGCGATAGGATCACTTTTATCAAATGGAAAAAATGTCTATTTCGTTGACAGTGTATTGATGGATGCTATTAAAGAAAAATATGCACAACAGATTGCAGATGCACATAAAATATTATTAAAATATTACACATCACAACCTGATCAGTACCAACATGAAACATTTAAGAGGTATGTATTAAAATATTTTACTTTGTATATTACCGTTTGATATTTTATTTATATATGTTTTGCTTTTAATTTTATGCGTATAGATGGAATCTGCAAAAGTTTACTGAACTGCCCTATCAGTCGTCAATTATTGACAATGAAAATTTTAATATGTCAATATATATGACCGATCTTTCTTGGATTTCATCAAAGTTAGATTGTTTAGGAATTTGCTCGTTTTTTGAGGATACCTTATTGTGTAAAAGTGAAAACTCAGCACATATTCTTTTTTTGTGCCAAATTATTAACCAAAATTTTACTTCTCTTACGTTTGATGCTCTACAAATACACGCACATATGCAAAGCTCCGAAGAAAAGCTTCAGAATTCTCAAACTATTGATCCCTTTATTAAAAAAAAATGGATGTCTGGTCTGAATATAAAATCAACTTACCTCAAGGAGAAAAACATTGTTGATGTTGAAAACTCCGAGTCTTATTCTTATGATACAGCTGTCAGTCTTAGTTGTCCAGGAAATTATGTGGTTATGCTAAGTAAAACAGACCAACAACTTTGTGTTTGGGATGTGGAAAGGTACTTGTTTGTTTAAAAATATTCTAAAGTTATTATTATCAAAATTCTTTTTCAAATGTTTATAAAAAAAAAGGTGTAAAAAAGTTCGTGTACTCAAAAATGTTCCTCAACCTCAGTCAATTTCTTTGGTAGGAGAGTATTGTGTGGCAGTATTGTGCAATCGAGAGATTAAACTAATAGACTTGGATAATGGAAAACATGTGGTAATTTATTATTATTTTAAGACAAAGTAACACAAATTATATCGATCTACTCAAAAAATAGCTTACTCTGAAAGGTGTAATGAACCAGAAAATGCCCTATTTTGCCGTTCATGATCCTGAACATATAGTTTGTCTTTCGAGAAACCGAATGTATGTGAATTTGATGAATTTAAAATCCGGAGATTGCATCACAACCTTCAAAGCGGGAGAGGTACATTACGACTATTTCTTAAAATCAGACAAATTCATAACATATACTTAAGAATTATATACTTAACATGCCTTCAAACCAGTGGCGGATTATCCTGTAGGCTAACAAGGTTGCAGCCTTAGTCCCCTGAGAATTCTGTAGAACAAAACTCTTTTAAATAGGCCCCAAAATTGTTCAAAATTGTTGAAAAAGGTCAATTAGCCTTATTCCCCATTGCCAATTAATCCGTCACTGCTTCAAACAATAATTTTAATAATAATATTAATTAATTTTTTTTTAAATTTTATTTTTAGGATCGATTTTTAAATTCCTTACTGGTATCAGGGGATGGAAGGCAAGTAAAATAAAATACATATAGCCAAAAGCTACACAATATAATTAATTTTTATTTAAAGGATATTAGTATGTGGAGACGAAACGAGGTACTGTTTAATTTCTTATTAAAAAAATATACAATTATATTGGTGTTCTCTTATAGCAAACCTTTTCCATTGCTGGTATGGAACTTAACCCAAAGAAAGTTACTTTACGATTTACGTATACCTCATCATGACTTTGTAACTGCATTATCAGGTATATAATTCACGGGATAATATATTTATTGTGCATTCCATTCTAAAAAAATACCGTTTTAAAATATAAACCGTTCCCAAAAAATTTTAAATACTTTTTTATATAAAAATGCACTTTTCAACCCAGTTTTCGACCTTTTACAATAGAGATAACGATTTTGATTTTTTATCAGCTTTTTATGGTTTTTGAGCTGAAAAAAGCGACTTTTAAAGTATTTCTTCATTTTTAAGTTTGCAAATGAAAAAGCTCTTATCTAATATCTAAGGGAGAGTTTTGGGAAATTTTCTGTTGAGAAAAAAGATAGTAGGACTTTTAAGTTTTTCAATTTTAAATTTTTCATTTTTTTTTTGTTTCCATTAACTTTTTTATGCAATAAAAAAGCATAAAAAATGTTTTGAAGAAATTTTGAAGTTTGGCTTTTGAGCATGGCTATTATTTAAAAAAAAATGTTTTTGGAGCTAACATTTTTTATTTCTTTTTTTGGAGCGGCATGGAAATATAATTTTAAAATTTTATTGTGTTTTAGCCATCACTCATGAAGGTTCATATGTTGCTGTTGTGGCTAAGGAAATTGTAGAACCATCACCCAATTTCATTGTTGTATATGATCTTCAAAGTGGAACGTTATTCAAAAAATGGAAACCAGCATGTAACACTGTAGCTTTATCGATTTCCCAAAAGAATATGTGTGTGATTGCTGGACTTGAAGATGCAAAAATTGTTATGTGGGATTTAATAACAGGCAAGTTCAATTTAAAATAAACGTAAATACTCAAGAATACCCCAAATTTTCATCTTTCTCATTACTCACTAAAATCTAAATTGCAAAAGGTGGTTTAAGGCTTTGATTTTTTCAATCTGTCTACAATCTGTTTTTACAATCGTCATTAGAATCACAAACCCTTCAATAGTGTATAAATATACAAATATACCGATTTTTTCCAATAAAAAAATTAAATGCGGTAGAAATAACAGTTAAACATTTGGGATATGCTCAGTAAAAAATACTTGATTATTCGAAAAATAGAGAACAAAATCTACCAATGTAAATACCAATGTATACCAATACAATTTGTTTTTTTGCAATTCAAAAAGGGATTTTTTTTGAAATTTCTCTTAAAAAATAATACGGAAATTTCACTTTATTTCTAACAATGTAAATATAACACTTTACATTGAGTTGAGATGTCGTAAAATCACCAAGGTTTTAAAATAAGTTTTTTCTGTCCTTTTCCGTTGCATGTTTAAGGCCAGGTTAAGAAAATATTTTTAGAGAAAACGCTGGGAAAATTATCATAAATTGACTACATTTTAAAGACAATTTTCTATTTCATTTCAATCAATAATTTTTTTATTTACTTTAGGAAACTGTCGAGGTACATTAGTAGGGCATACTGCACCAGTCACTTTACTAAAAATTGACACATCAGGAAGGATTTTGCTTTCTGGTGATATTGAATGTAGAGATCAATCGATTAGAATATGGGAACTACACACGGGTAAGTAAATATAAAATATTGTTCTGTTGATGAATAATATAAAATATTATTTTATATTAGGATTGCATTTGGCAACATACACGCCGAAGCTAAATATTTTAGCTTGTGAATTATCATCAGATGGCAATTATGTGGTTCTCACTTTCAAAGGTTCTTCGGCCGTTCAAACATTAGAGCTGCGTGGGTTAGATTATTTAAAAAAACAAAACAACTCTACTTTTGGAAACGAGGATTTTGAAGGAACTGTTTTTGATTTGAATTGTTAAAATCATAAACTATGTAATTAATTTCTAAAATAAAAAATTATATAGAAAAGCTTTATTGTATATGTTTTTATTATGTTCATTTTCTATGATGAAGTTAAATAATAAAGTATTTTTTAATAAAGGAATTTAATTTGAAGTTTATATCTTTCATTTCCGAAAACCAAAAAATATCAATCAAGATTATTGATTAATTTCGCACAAAAGACTTCACATACACCATAGGTACAGGTAGGTGACTACAAATTTAGATGACTTGCGTGAGATGAAAAACAGCTGTAGGTATATTCATAATTTTGCAAAGAAAATTGATTTTTAAAGTGATTTTAAAAGCATTCTTAAATAATGAAAAAACTCTTTGTTATTTTAGTTATATTCGCTGTTATTATAAAATTCAGTAAGTTTATTTTTTTATTGACATATATATTTTGAATTGTTTAGTTATAAATTAAAATATAGTAATTTCATAAGTACAAAAAGTATTTACTAATAAAATTCTTGAAATTCTTCGAATTACTTCAATCAATATTGGTTATTTTAATCAGGCTATTCTTCCACGGAGACTCCAGATGATGAGGAAGATTACGATGACGAGGCAGGTATGTATTTTTAAAAACTTTATTTAAATATGTTTAACATTATAAAATATTTAACATACGATATGGTTGATCTGCTTTATTTTTTTCAAATAGATGATGACTCTAAAACTTACAGTTTCAAAAATCCTAGAAATCTTCCCTCTCGTAAGATACTTTTTTTATAAACAAGTTTTTATAAATAAATAATAATAAGGAATTTGTTTTTTTTTTTAAAGCGGATTGTCCAAGGGATGAAGAACAAGCAACATTATTAGTAAGTAAAAAAACATGTCTTAATACGCAGTTCAAAGCTCTGTAAATATTTTGATAATAATATAATTTATAATCAAAATTTAATAGGGACAAAAGTGTTTGAGAAAATGTTCATCTGATGAAGATTGTAAAAGTAGAAAGAAAAAATGCTTATGTGATGGGGCATGTGGAAAATCATGCATTAAACCAGGTCATTATTATTTTTATCTAAATGTTTACTTTAAAAGTAAATTTTATTATTTTAGACAGAGAATGTCCGGATCTCCAGCAGCCTCAACTAGGCAGTGTTACACTTTCAGGTAAAACTTTTGGTTCAAGAGCAACATACACCTGTCCCCATGGATATCATGTTGTTGGATTACAAAGTAGACTTTGTCAGGCAGATGGAAATTGGGCAGGAACAGAACCTGCCTGTAAACAAAACAGTGAGTAGAACAAGAAATAGTATTAAAATTTTGATTTTAAATCTGTATTTTGCATAAATTCAGTTTATTGCTTGGCTCCACCAACCATCGAGCATGCTCGTCATTCTGCTCTTCCTGGTATGTTTTAAATATAAATTCTGTAAATTTAAAGGAATCAGAATTATTTTATAATTTTCTTTTTTTTAGAACAAGCTACTTTTGACCTAGACTCAACAGTACAGTATCATTGTCATCTTGGGTATTCTACTGCGGGATTTCCCAGGGCCAAATGTTTGGCTATCGATGGTCAAGCTAGTTGGTATGGCCCTGACATTTCATGTGAACGTAAATATGTCAAATACTATTTTAATAACTCTTCTAAATTCAAATAATCTTTTTAGCTAGATCTTGTGGACAACCCACTGATCCTTGTAAGTACAAAATTGTTTCGTAATTTTGCTTGTACATATTGGTAGTTCTATTCAAATATTTATTTTCATAGTGAATGGGTGGCACGCTGGAGAATGCTATACTTATGGATGTAGAATTACTTATCATTGCGGTAAGATAGTATAAAGTTAAAAACCTAATGAAGCCAAAACAATAATCAAAATCTTTCATATTGGTCTATGAACTCGAAGACATTTTTGATTTTTGTATCGGCTTAATATTATTATCTATTTGAACCTTATTATCTAATTGACCTTAAACGTAATAACTATTTAAACGCTTAAGGAGAAGGATATGAGCTTGTAGGAAAGCAGGAAAAATTTTGTCAAGCTGATGGAGCTTGGACTCCTAAGGAACTACCAACATGTGTTCGTAAGTAAATCATAATATTTCTAAGTGGTCTTTTTATCTGATTTATAACGTAGTCTTTGCTTCTCTTCTTTTATAACAACCTGATAATATTTATCAGTGATACTTATTGTGTGTTCTTGAAGTTAAAAAAGTGTGAATATGTTGTAATGTTGCTTTTTGTTTTATATTTGCAGATAAAATAGAGGATATGCCTGAAGGGTTTGCAAATATAATTCAAGGAGCAACTTCAATACAACCAACATTAGAATAGTTTCAAAAAATATGTAGAAGTGAATTCAAACTATAAGAAAATATAAGCATGATATATTTGATGTACAATGCATTACAATAGTTTTCTTAGATGTTATTCAATAAAATTTCTTTAAAATTATTTTGTTTTTTTTTTTAAATAATACATACATATTTCAATAATAAACTATGCTGATAGATGATATGATAATTAATCAAATACTAGTTTTTTTCTGAGTATGGAGTCTATCAACCATATAGCATTAATGATTTAGAAAATTAGCGGAATTGTATGAGTGCAGACAAACAACACAATCAGATTTAGGAATATAGTAGATTCTTAGATGTTTTAATAAACTGAGCTTTATACTAAAATACTGAAAAAATAATGAGATTTTTTAAAAATCATTAATTAATATATGGCTCGATTTTTTGTGGCACATAAAAAATACTTTTGGGCAAATAATCTAGCAAAATCGGGCAAAATCTAGTGAGAAAATATGCGAAAAGACGAGTACTTAAACAAACATTAAGAAATTTTCAGAAAATGTTTGAAAATGTATTGCAATGTTTCAGATCGCATAAATCCAAATTAATATGATAAATCGCACATATGCATACAAATGGTTTAAAAGCTAAATTTTAAATTTCATCAAAAACGAAATTGCTCTAATGGATTTAATGTAATTAGTAACTTGAGAATCAAGAAAATGTTCAGGATCAAATCTCTAAAACGGTAAAAAATTTAAAATAGCTCAAAATTGACCTTTTTTATATTGAACTTCTCTTGTAATTTAAGTCTTTACGAACGGATGGATGAACATCACGATGGGCATTATACCCCATATTTTTCAAAATAAATTAGAAATGCAAAATTCAGCAAAATTCGGAAAATAAAAACTTAAAAAAATTTCAAAGCGAGATCATCGTTTAAACTTTAAAGTGAAAATCCATGAGAAAAAATACAAAAAAATAAAAAGTAAGGTTTTTTTAAATGCAATTTCTCTTTTTGATGCATTTTTATTAAATATTTTTTCTTTTATTATTTTTGTTCAACTACATATTAGCCACTCAAAATTCAACAATTTAGACTTTTGCAATACAATGCCTAAACAAATATCGGTGTCTACTTATTCTATGAAGAGATTTTATTTATGACGAATTCCACGTGAGATGAACGATGTTCAAAAATCATGTCTTCCGATTTTGATGAAACTTTGGGGGATGAAAAACCTATAAAAAATAAGAACTTTTGCGTTTTTCAGCCATAACTTCCTAAAGGAGTACAGTAGATTCAAAAGTGTGGGCTTGTTGGAAAGGTCGTGGCAGTTTTTGACTATTATTTTTGACTAGTCAGAGCAAAATTGTCCCACAGTAAATTATCTTTAGAATGTTATGGTTATTTTATGTAGTCATAGTTTTCTGTTTGAATGTGTGTCATTTTTCTTAATTGTAAACATTTTAGCACAGTAGTGCACTTTCCTAAATTTTGTGAATTTTGACTCTTGAATTGAAGATAATTCCAGTATCTTTATTTGTATCATGTTCTTCAAATTTAATGGAACGTTTGTTGCAATATGTTCTCAGTGCTATTCACAAGCATTTTCAATAGTCATGTACTCATAAAATTGTAAGAATATATGAATTCAGAACATATTTATACGCCGTTAGATTTTCCTATTCATAAATACATTTCATTTTTTTTTAATAGTCGTTACTGCAGTTCAATGTCCTCCTCCTGAGAATCCTAAAAATGGTAAAGCAATTTATACTAGTTGTTCATACAATTCAGTTGTGAGCTACGAGTGTAAGTATGGGTTCACACTGGTAGGAGAAAGTTCAAGAAGATGTGGAGCGGATAAAAAATGGAGTGGTCAGACACCATTGTGCAAAGGTTGGTAAGATTTTATTTAAAAATACAAGCTAAAACTATAGTTATATTCTTGGAATAGAAATAAACTGTGGACATCCCGGAATTCTGTTTAATGGTTGGCTTGAGAACATAGATTCAGGAACAGGACTAGGAGCCAGTGTTATTTTTAGATGTCATCCAGGGATGCTATTAGTAGGAAACAGCTCAACTGTATGTCAAATAGATGGAAAATGGCGATATCCTTTGCCTCACTGTTTAGGTACTTGAGCTGCAGATGAGTTAAATATGTATATGATTTCTTAATAGCATTTAATTTCGATGTATTTAGCTCCATGCGTTGTTCCATCGGTTTCACAAGGAACTGTCATTCCAATTGAAATTGAAACAGAAACAAATAATATTAGCACAACAACAGGCGGATACTCTCTCAGTAGTAAAGTTCGTCATGGTACCAGCTTGGAAGTTTTATGCAATGAGAACTATGAATTTCCTCTATCAAGCCAATCACCTCCTACTTGTTACAATGGTACATGGAGTATTATTCCAAAATGTGTTCCAGCGAAATGTAAAACTATGCCGAAAACCCCTAAGTTTGGTAGGTGATGTGATAAAATTGTTATTACCTATTATTATTTAGGGTGCAAATCTAGGGTAAACCATGGGGGATTGGGGATATATAATTTTTTTTATAGATTTTCGTTTTAAGTACTATTTCGTATGGAAAAGTAATAAAATTGTTCAATTTTGAATTACTTTCTATGATATTGTTATAAAATTAGCGTTTGGACTTAGTTTTTCCTTTCCAAAAATTATTTTTAAAATTTTTTTTAAAGATAATTTTTTATAAATTTTAGTCGTTATTTTTTAAAAATTATTTCTTGATTTTTTATTCAAAATGTTCATAAAGCCGCTCCAAATGAAACTAAATAGTTTTGTTCGGTGCCCCATTTTAAAACCCAAAAAGTGAGTGGGGCAACATTTTGTCAAAATACACCGTTTTTTGGTCTTGTTTCAAATAATTTTACAAAAATTAAAAATATCTTTTTATATTTTTTTCAATTTTAAAAAATTTTTGCATTAAAAATTGTATTTTATCATAGATTTTATTTAATCACGGAAAATCACAACTTCGCCAAATCAAAAATCTAAGAAACTTTCCATCTTGCTAGAGCATTAAAAAAAATAAAACCCGATTTTACTGTAGAGTAAAATGTATGAAAATCGACACATTTTTGGGTTTCTCGGAGTAATGGGTCGTTTGCGACCATATGTTTCATGGAGAAAAATGATCTGCTTGACATGACAAGCAATTCCAGTGAAAAAAAAATTTTCGAAAAAATTTGACCTGAACCTATGAATTATAGTCAGATTTTCACGTGAGCAAAACGTCAAAATTTGATGTCAATTTTTTTGAATTTTTTTTTTTACTAGGATCATTTGTCGTCTCAAGTACATCATTTTTCTCTATGCCCGTTGCGAACCGTTGCGTCAGGAAACCCAAAAATTTGAATTTCAAACCCCATTTTGCCAATTTGATTTTTGAAGAAAAACTTAAATTAACTGCGAGAGGATTTCGCTAGAACAAAAGTTTCTTATTTTTTTATGCTCTAGATGGAAAGTTTCTTAGATTTTTGATTTAGCGAAGTTGTGATTTTCCGTGATTCCTCGTGAAATGACTCATAAATATTTATTTCAAAATATTTTATTTTTAATTCAAAGTGAAAATCAAATAAAATCCTTCAAAATAGATTAATAGTTTTACATATAAATTTGATTTTGGGATGTCTTATTAAAGTAATTTTAGTTCTTCTTAGTAATTTTATTTTCTTTTGAATCAAACATAAAGAATTAAAAAAAAATAAAAAAGAGACCAAAAAAAATCAATTAATTGCATTCTGTATAGGCATAGTTTTGGCAGCTAAAACAGAACATGGAATGCGTGCCGTGTTCAAATGCAAAGATGGATTCATTTTAAAATATCCAAATGGAACAGATATAAATGACACAACAACGTACGCGCTAACATGTTCATTCGGAAATTGGACAGGCGAGACACCCTATTGTCAAGAAGGTAAATATTTTTTAAAAATTACCTAAAATGAACAATATATTCAACAAGTGTATTGTATTTAGTGTACTGCCAGTTTCCAGGATACATAGATCATGGAAAGGTTTTGTTAGTAGGAAACATGGGATTGTATGATTATCGACCATATGTTAAAAAGGTAAAAAATAAAATAAGATGGAATGGTACTTTTCTAAGATTATTTAAAATAGATAATTTTTCAAATTATTACAGGTAATAAATAATAAGCAAATCATGTACGACTGTGATAAAGGATATGTTCTTGAGGAAGGTCCTCCAGGAGCGACCTGCATAGGAGGAAGATGGAGTCCAAGGGAGCTTCCAAAGTAAATTTATTAGAATAAATAACTTTTTTGGCATTAGTAACTGCATTGTTATATTTAGGTGCTTGCTTGGTCAGCATCCTAGAATACGGTGGAATAGAAAACGTCGATCTACAGATATAAAATTTGTAAAAATTCGTTCAAAGCTTTTACTCCAACAATATCGAATATCGCTGGTCAAATATATGAAAAGAATAAAAAGACAAGCTGAACTAATGTCTACTGATGGAGACGAAACTGACGTTGCAAACATGAATAATGAAGAGCGAAAACAAAAAAACAAACTTCCATGTGAAGTAAAGTTAACATCAATATATTTCGGTCATTCCATTATAAACGGAGTGAAAATCACAAAGTATAAAATTTTATAATAGTAATTATATAATATCATGCAAAACTTGTTCTAGTGAAACTTTTTTTATCTGTAAAAATTTTTTGCGTCGGTTATCCGAATGATTTTTTTCACTGATTTAAAATTATAAATTGAGTAAAATAAAAAATCTAATTTTTTTGTTCTATATTTCTCCAATTCCGACAATTCCGTCGGAAAATCCAAAAAGTTTTATTTTTTAAGTTATTTATGGAAAATTTAAATTTTTGGAAAGCCGCCGAAAAAAAATTTACAGGCTTGTAATTTTCACTCCGTTTAGAATGGAATGACCCATTTAAAAACTTGTTGTACTATACTTATTTTTTTGTATAGTCTCTGCCAAAAGGAATCAAATACGAAATCTTAAAGGCTAGTAAGGATTCAAAAGCTATGTTCGGTGCAGGTATAGTGCTAAAAATAATATGCGAGCAACCATTTATTTCATCTCTAACATCACATAATAATACTGTAAAATGTATAAAAGGACAGTGGAGACCAGATCTTCCAAGATGTATCTCATGTATGTAACATACAATTATTAAATGATTCATATTAAGGGAATTGCAACAAACAATAATACCTAATCAAATTTTTACTTATTGCACATTTCTTTTTAATTTATGACAAGAAATTCATTCTATTTATTGTTATATATGGGTTATTTTTTTCACATTTTCGACCATAAACGAATTATGTATTCTGATAAGGCTAGTCTTTCTAAGCAAAACCCAATTCGTCATTTTGAATTATGATTCATCGTTGACCCGCGAGAGGCTATTTAGCGTTTTTTTGCGGATTTTTATGCGTAAAATCTTAAATACCGCAAATTTTTAGATGCTTAAAAAATTGGCTTGTGAAATTTTTATTTTCATCAGCCATTTCATGGTTTGTGTCAAGCTTTGGAACAATATCGTTTTTTATTTTAGGGGTAAAAATATATTCAACAATAATTTATTCTCCATAATTTGCATAAACAATAATTTATTTACCATAATTTCTTTAGAAAATTATTTATTTTCCATAATATATTCTATGCCATATGTAGCGATACAAAGTATTGAACAAAATTATTGTTTATGAAACTTAGTTTGTGGCCCTTCAGACATTTGCGCTCATTGCTCTTCGATTAATAAATTAGTATACATTTTGTAGGAAAAAAATACATTTCTAAAAAACTAATTAGTGCATAAGCGAATTATGTAACAAACATTTGAATTTTCTGGTAGTTCAATGTAATTTTTTCTTTTAGTACCATGCATTTTGCCAACTTCAGAGCATGGGAAGTATTTAAAAAATACTCCTTCTTTAAACATAACTAATGACATAGGACTACAATCATCAACTGAAGTACAAAATGAAGAAATAGTAAAGTTTGCATGTGAATTTGGTTATAATATACAAGTAAGGAATTAATTTAAATACATTTAATTTTTTTTTTGTGTCGAGTTTCTCATTTTGATTTTTAAATCATAAAATTGTTTGAAAACAGAAATTCTTTAAATTTTCCTCAACTTGCTTTTCAGTATAATCTTCAGAAATATGCAAATCTGAGATTCGGCATTATTCTGAAATTAGGCACCCTTTAATTAGTTTCAATCAAAAATTCAAGTTATTTACAAATTCAAGTTAGACGTATTTTTTAGTAAGCCCCCCTCCCCCCGCTTACAAAACAAAATTGTTAAAAATTAGTTCAAATTTATATGGAAATTTGTTAAAAATTGTACATGTTTTCTCAGTGAGTTAAAAATCAGATCAAAAAAGTTTGAAGCGCTTAAATATTTCTGAGAAATTGAAACAAAAAATCTTAACTACAGAGAATTTATACGACGTCGTATTTTTCTGTTTACCCCCCCCCCCCCTCCCCCTACGTCCGAATCCATCGGAAATTCATGGTCCCCCACCCCCCCTCAAACTTCCGACGCCGTAAATGGATGGCGCCTAAGGTGCTAAACGACAGTAAACTTTCCAAAGAATTCGAATTGAGGCAAAATTGAGGCATTAAATTTCCCGGCTTGAACAAAAAAATCTAGAGCCCAGGCCTCAAAGTTGTTATAGCCGTAAAATTTTTGAAAAAAATTAAAATTTTTGAAAAAAATTAAAATTTTTTTCTGGATTTCAATGGAGACGTGTTAAAGCATCTGAAAAATGATAATTTTGGCCATTTTTTCAATTTTTCTGAAATTTTCCCCCATATTTTTGTATCAAGGGCGGATCCAGAGGGCTATCAGCGGACCACGAAAGGGGGTGCAAATCTATATAAAATCACCTTTTTTGTTAAATTTTGTGTCATTTTTGTGATTTTTAGTGCTTTTCAAGGTTCGACGGGGAGTGCAACCCCCTTGCCCCCCCTCTGGACCGCCCTATGTTTACCTAGTATATAGAGAATGTACAATAATATCTCATCAACTCGGTACACAAACGGGTTATGTAACAAACATATACTACAATTCGAATTTGCTTTGCTAATTCAAGGTACTTTTTAGTAAAACTGGTCATTGGGTGCATTCAAGATCACTCATCGCTTCCATCATGATTTTTTCTTATACATTTTTTCCATCAAAATTGAATTTTTTGATGAATATTTTAAACTTTTATGATATATTTTAACGATTTATGATGTTTTTCGATAAATCGAACGATCCATCAAAATTTAGAAAAAAATCATTGATGTCCATCGATGAATAATCTTGAATGCACCCATTGATTAAAAATTTTCTCGAAAAAAATGATATTTTCATGAATTTGGAGGTGCCTAATTTGAGGATAAAACTTTTCTTATTCATACACTTATTTGAATTTTTGGTGTCTATTTTGGGAGATTGTATATGCATATTTCAAAATACTTATTCTAATTTATTTACTTTCATGAAAACATTTAAACAAAAAAATATTTTTTTTATAAATTGTTCATATAATAACAAAAATGAGTAAATAGTTTATAAAAGATAAGTTTATGTAAATAGTATCCTGATTTCAAAGTTGCTATATTTTTTTCACTCTTAGGGTCCAAGTACCTTAAAGTGTCACAATGGAAAGTGGATTCCTACATCATTTCCCGAATGCCTACCATCACCTTGTGTTTTACCAAATATTCCACAAGCTGTATATCAGGTAATGCAAAGTCTTATCAATTTTTGTGTTTTTTGAAATATTACAATTTACCTAGTTAATATTTTTTTTTATATTTTAACTTGTATGGATGTATGCATATATTAATGTCGACAGGGTGGTTATCGTGCAGGTAATTTATTTATATTTAGTATTTGATATTTTCGATTAAATCAATTGTTCATATTTCATTAGGTCTTACTATAGCTCATAGTAGCTCTGTTGAAATTCAATGTGAAACAAGTTCTGGAGTACGATCATCTAAGCAACTAGGTAGGACTATAGCTTTTTATTAAAAACGATTTTTTATTTTTATACTAGACTATTTTATTTAGTTTACATGAGTTATTTTTATAGAACAATAAAATTGATTTTTTTAACAATGTTGTTAGAAAATAAAAGCCGAATCGAAATATAGCAAAATCATAAAAAAATTTAGAAGAACCGGTCAAATAGTCAATTCAATAGACTTCAATCTCCGTTACCCATCAAATGTATTAATGATGAAGATCGCGACAAATTTGAAAGAATTGCATCCAAGCAGATATCAAAAAACAAACTATATGTCCATGTTGTCCATCTCGAGACATGAAACTTTTGTTCTGGAACTTTTGATTTAGCTCTTAAGAATCGGGAGGTACGAGCATTAAAAAATTTCAAAAAACTCGTTATTTACTGTCCTTCTAAAAAATTTTTATTTTCAATCTTATTTACCTAAAAATATATTTATTAAACGCGTAAGACTTTGGACTTTCCAAAAAGTATAGGGTTATGGGGGGTAATATTGCTAAAACGAGAAATTATGTTGGGCAAACTGAATAAAATGAGAAAAAACATGAAAAAAACTCGAGAAATTTCTGAAAAAAGGCATGAAAAGTCAATGAAATCTTCAAACTGTGTGTGTTTTATACAATTTGGGACTGTTGCCGACATTTTAGATGCGGAATTATGTAGATTGATTCATGGTTTCATCATGCCCGGGGCGTTAAAAGCATCGAAAAAAACGAGAATTTTTATCATTTTTTTGGATTTTTCCACTATAACATTATTTTTATGAACCAAAATGTCAAAACTGATCACAGATTTGAAAAATTCAGGTCTTTTACCATAAAATTGGTATATACCACTCATTGATTGGACTTCGGGAAGTAGGAGCAATGGGAGCTCAAAGATGAGGCTATTTTCTACGCTCAATTTCAGCTAAAGGGGTGTTTTTTGCACTTTGTTTCGCATTTTTGAGCCGTTTGCAGTTGTCTGAGAGCAATATGATGTATGAGTGATCTTCATAAAATTTTCTCAGCTTTCATTTGGCGCAAGCGGTTTCTTCGGTTTGAGCCGTTTTAAGCCAAGTCGTTTTGGACCACCTTTTTTCTATAAAGTAAATTGCAAAATAGCAAAATAAGAAATAAAATACTCATTTGAGATGTTTAAAATTAGTAATTTAGACAAATTATTAGAAAAAAAATTAAATTTTAACAAATTTTTCCTTGCATTTGCACCACAGCTATTCCAAATCGACTCGAGCCGATGAAACCGCTTATGCCAATCGAAAGCTGAGAAAATTTCATGAAGATCACTCATACATCATATTGCTCTCAGACAACCCCAAACGGCTCAAAAATGTGAAACAAAGTTTAAAAAATGCCCCTATAGCTGAAATTGAGCGTAGAAAATAGCCTCATTTTTGAGCTCCCATTACTCCTACTTCCCGAAGCCGAATCAATGAGTATTATATACCAATTTTATGGTAAAAGACCTGAATTTTTCAAATCTGTGATCAGTTTTGACATTTTGGTTCATAAAAATAATGTTATAGTTGAAAAATCCAAAAAAATGATAAAAATTCTCGTTTTTTTCGATGCTTTTAACCCCCCGGGCATGATGAAACCATGAATCAATCTACATAATTCCGCATCTAAAATGTCGGCAACAGTCCCAAATTGTATAAAACACACACAGTTTGAAGATTTTATTGACTTTTCATGCCTTTTTTTAGGAATTTCTCGAGTTTTTTTCATGTTTTTTCTCATTTTATACAGTTTGTCCAACATAATTTCTCGTTTTAGCAATATTACCCCCCATAACCCTATTATTTTTGGAAAGTCCAAAGTCTTACGCGTTTAATAAAAATATTTTTAGGTAAAAACGATTGAAAATAAAAATTTTTTAGAAGGACAGTAAATAACGAGTTTTTTGAAATCTTTTAATGCTCGTACCTCCCGATATTTAAGAGCTAAATCAAAAGTTCCAGAACAAAAGTTTCATTTCTCGAGATGGACAACATGGACATATAGTTTGTTTTTTGATATCTGCTTGGATGCAATTCTTTCAAATTTGTCGCGATCTTCATCTAATATTTTTCAAAAGAGAATAAAATAGGATTCCACTGAGGAGCTCTACAACGAAGCTAATTTCGAAATGGTGAACGTTTTTCTTGATCGTTTATCACTTTCATTCGACCACCGCAGCATACTTGTCGATAACCCAACAGTAAGCCAACTTTTCGACTGATGAGTAATCCACAAATAGCTACTTTTTAAATTAACATGACATTTTAACTTAAATTAATTTGTTAAAAGCCACCTCCCTGGCGTTGCAGTAGAATATTTAGTCTGTAAAAATTGTACAAATGATGAAGAACACGACAATAATATAAATATATTATTATAATTATATTTTCAAAAGAGAAATCATAGAAATAATCGTAGAAATTGTGAAAACTAATAATTTCTCAAAGATAAATATCTCACAGTATTAGGGTTTTTTTACTTTGCACGATTTTTTCCAATAATTGTTCTATTGCTTATCTTGACATTCTAACAAGCTCAAAAAACCCCAAATAGATTCGTAAATCAGAATTTGCGTAATGGAACACCTAAATTTGTATGGATTTTGAGTTTAAAGTTTATTTATATAGAAAATATGTAATTAGTTAAAACCTAAATTAAATTTTTGTTGTTGGTAAAATCAATTATATACTATAAATTATTTACAGATTGTTTATTGGGGAAACTGATTCCAGAAAATATCAAGTGTGAAAATTTGTTTAACGAATCAAATAATATTGTTTCTGATCCATCGGTCAATAATAATGTCTCCATTATACAAACTACAAGCTGCAAGTCTCCTCAGAAATTTGACGAATATCTTAACTACAAACATGACACATTAACATCAGGTCTAGGGTTCCCTGAAGGATCAGAAATACTTTTTTCATGTATACCAAGTGTAACTGGTGAAACGAAAACATGGAAAATAGTATGTGAAGCTGGAATTTGGGTTGGTAGAGCTGTACCTTGTGGTATTTAAAACTTGATTAAGGTTTTGAAACGTAGCATTTCTAATATTTTTTTTTCTCTAGAAACGGATGAAGATGGTTTTTCAAATGTACCTCTGATAAATGGTTCATGCATATTTAGAAACAATGATCCACACGTCATAAGTTTTTATAATGATTTGGAAATAAGAGAAGAATATGTAGAATTTCCACCAGACTCTTCAATAGTTTCTCGGTACTTTTATGAATAATAAACTCATTAATTCAGTTGAAAATAAATATAAATAATAAATACAAAATCCATTAAGTACAAAGAATTCGAAATTAAAAAAAAAAAAAGAAGAAATCTAAAACATTTTGTTTGTACCGCCTTTATCTTATTTTACGAGTATTTATTTTTTTTTTCTTTTAAATCATGTAGATGTATTGATATCGGAAAGTACTCTATGATTGGATCAACCGAAAGAAAATGTATAAAGTCGAAATGGACTGGGAGTAGACCACATTGCTTTGGACTAAATCAAGAAAATGACTATGCAAGTAAGTTAGTCAAAAATATTGTTTTGATTATTTTATTTAGCTTTTTTTTTAATTTATTTTAGTGGAAAAAGCTCCAACAATACTATTCCGTCATCAGAATGGTCCAATTGCTCAAAGTAATGACGGAAAACTAATTGTCTATCCCGGAGCGACTGTACACATGGAATGGTAATAAAACTTTCATAAATCTAACTAGGAACTAGATTCTTGTCGAATTAAAATTCTTTTTTATAAATATTAATAAGTTTTGATTTTAAATATTTTTACTGGATATATTTTTCTACAAATTTTTAACAAGACGAACAAATTAAATATTTTTTGTCCCATGAGGATTTTTATGATAAATATTTTTGAATTTTTTTCACAACATTGCCATAGGTACATCATTTTTGTTCTGCGAAAAACGACACCTCTAAGCCTAAGACATTTTCTCTGGGTAATGTTTTTAGTTATGGGAATTTCATGGTTAAATTACGGTTTAAAAAATACCTTGTCAACATTAAAAAGTAATAGGGCAATATTAATAAAAAGCAAAGCAAATTCGAATTGTAGTGCAAGCGCCGAAATGGAAAAGGCGCAATTTCGGGGAGGAAAAGCAATTTTTGATTTTTTAAATTAAAAAATATTTTTTGAAACGTAAAAGTAAAAAACTCAATTTTAATTCATTTTTATGTTTCTTTAGAACGCCAAGTTGAAACCACAGAAATTGGCATTATGATAATTGTAAATTTTATGAATCTTCTGCAAAATTTTTTTACGGCCAAAAACGCACGTTTTCAAGTCGCCGCACCCAAATTTGAGGGTCGCTACGCCCCTGATTTTCAGAAAAAAAAACTTTTTTTTGAAAAATTTTAATTTTTTTTAAAAATTTCTGGCTAAGGATAAATAAGGATACTTTTTTGTCCAAAAAATGTCATTTTTCGCCATTTTTCCCAACTTTGAGGCCTGGGCTTTAATTTTTTTTGTTCAAGCCAGGTAATTTTATGCCTGAATTCGAATTCTTTGGAAAGTTTACTGTCGTTTAGCACTTTACCGCCTTTGATTCTGACAATTTTTCGATGTTTTTAGGCCGGCATTTCACAAAATGGGCCCTTTTTGTGCGGTAAAAACAAAGTAGTATATGGATTCCATATTATGGAACATATTATAAAAATTATACCTATTATTTAAATTCAAACATTCGAGGAATTATACTTCTTGCAATTGCACTGGCAATTTTCGTATCAACGATTATGTGGTCGATGCATGTGTCTGATGATGGACGAGTTGTTATGTATTTGTTCTGTACTACTTTATTGTGTTGCATCAAGACGTTCATGTAGGAGATTATGACATTATTAGAAGTATCAAACAAGTTCAGATTAAGGTCACCAATCAAGAAAGTGTTTTCTCCATTAAATTCAGTCAAAACTTCATCCAAAATTTCAAGAAATTTTTGTTGATTATTTTCGTTCAGATATATAGGTGGTCTGTATACTGCGATAAAGAAATAAGATGAATTTTTGACTTTTGCTTGAACTACTAAGATCTCCAGCAAATCGCAAATATATTCATGGACTTTATTTGCAATTCCCAAATCGTGTCTAATAAAGATTCCCAGTCCACCTCCAGATTTTTTGCTTCTTCCAACTAAGAAATTCATGAAACCATCCATTTGAACATATTATATTTGGTTTTGTTTAATCCATGTTTCTGTGAAAATTAATACATCAGGGATATCTGAGGAGGCAATCAAACATTGAATATCTTCAATTTTTGAGATCAGACTTCTGGCATTCATATATAAAACTCGTAAAGAGGAGTCTTTTGTGGAAGTTATTTGGGTCACATTTTGACGGATTGCAATTTGTTGTGCATGGTGTAAGTCTTAATCAATTAAATTACATCTGTTCATCTAAATCTCTCAGATTATTTATCAATTTTGGAGGAGAAGCTCCTCTTTGGATGAAAATTTTTCCATTCTTACACCATGCTTTGTCAATTAGTTTCTTCTTTTTCATTTCTCTTGCTTTTCCGTACAAATATTCGAAATGATTAGTCAGAGCCTCATTAATGTAAATAAAGTTTCTTCCATTCCTACTATCCACTTCAGAAAATCTAGGAATTCTCATGGATTTTCCAGCCTCAATAAGTTGATCTCTCTTCATTCTGTTATAAAATTTAACTCTAATTGTTCTAGGTATGTCATTGTTTGCAGAATTTTTCATTTTCGTCTTGTACAGAAGCAAGATAATTTCACATTGAATTCATTTGCCTTATCAATTATTTTCATTCATCGACTTTCGTTTCTTGTTTCATTCGTTCCAATTTAACTTTCATGTCATCGTTTTCTTTCAATAGAGACGAATTTTGTTCCTTCAGATGTTCAATGTCTTTGTGTATTTCTGTTTCAGTTCATAAAAAGCATTTGTCACATCAATTGTTTTTTTCACAACCAAGTAAATCTGTTCCTCGATCGACATTCTCTTAATTTCATCTTTGTTCAAAAGTAAATTCAAAGGTTCCGGGACTTGCTGTAGTTTCTGAATATTGAATGTTTCATTCAACACTTTCTCACCGACATCCGAATTCTTATTTTTATTCCCTTTTACAGATGACATGAATATTGTTAAGATGTGAATTACCTTTAAAATTTTTCTGGCTGCGTGTGCTTGGGGGTGTGCGTGAAGTAATCATCATTAATATTGTCAATTAAAAAGATTGTGAGAGAAAAAAAGATTGGTTTTCTTCACAGTATGGTCAAATTGTTCTTCAGATGTAAATTTTGAAGTTAGAAACTAATTATAAATATTTTAAAATTAATTTTTCAGAAAAAATTCAGGCGAGAAAAAATATTTCCTTCTTCTTTTTTCAAGGCCTACTTTTATTTTATTTTTAAAATAAATTTGTAAAAACTTTGTTATATGTACAAGAAATATTCAACTTCAAAAAAAATAGATTTTTTTATTCGTCAAAATGAAAAATAGCAGAATAAATATTAACGCTGACATAAACTAAAATAAATATTTTATTAAAGCCAAAACAATAGTTCTAAATGCTTCAGGTTTCCTCCCATCTAATTTTTTCTGATAATCCCATCGATATCAGGGATATTGATTATTTAAAACGTAAGAAATATTTCAAATTTTAGTACATTTTTGACCTAAAATTTTGAAAATGATCAAAATGATGATCATATATTTTTAATTTGTTGTGAAAAATGATTAATTTTGTGAAGAAAAATATGTATCCCTCTGTAATATGTATTGTAATATAAGTAATATGTAATAATATGTATGTATTTTTTAAATTGATTTAAAAAAATATAAAATGCTCAACAATTATGAAGAAAATTATACTTTTATAAGATACTCGATATACATCCCACCTATTGTTCAGAAAGTCTATGAAACCTGAAACATTTAGAAATATTGTTTTGGCCTAATATGAGAATTTTTTGCTTGGCAAATTTTTCAAATTTGTTCTCGGAACTGAAGCGAACTGAATTTTTTGCTATTTTTTATTTTGATGAGCATAGAACTTATTTTTGAAGTTAAAAACTTCTTGTATAACAATTTTTTAATATATTTTTTTAAGTTTTTGGATCTAACGTTGATTCTTAACAATGAATCAATTTGAGTTTATATTACCTATTTTCAAATTCCAACTCAAACAAAATCTTCAAAAATATAAGTTTTTGAAAAAAAATAGGTTTTGTTGACATTAAAAAAATCTTTCAAATATAGTTTAATATGAAATCTCTTATTAAATCAAATTAACTTTTTTGTAGTATATGTTTGATTACTTTTTTATTTTTACCGCACAAAAAGGGCCCATTTTGTGAAACGCCGGCCTAAAAACGTCGAAAAATTGCCAGAACAAAAGCGGTAAGGTGCTAAACGACAGTAAACTTTCCAAAGAATTCGAATCCAGGCATAAAATTTCCCGGCTTGAACGAAAAAATGACATTTTTTGGGCAAAAAAGTATCCTTTTTTTCATAGCCGAAAAATTTTTGGAAAAAATTAAAATTTTTCAAAAAAAAATTTTTTTCCTGGACTCTGAGAGGGGGGGCAAATCAATAAAAAATCGGCTTTTTTGTTCATTTTCTGGTCTTTTATGTAATTTTTAGTACATTTTCGGACCCCCTCTGGATCCGCCCTATGTTTACTCAGTACATGGAGAATGGATAAATATTTCTCAAGAACTAAGAATCTGCTCTGCTAATCCAAGGTATTTTAACTTTTATTTTTTCCTGAGTTTGTTCGACAAAAACGGAGAGTGTGCGACAAAAAAAGAAATAAAAAAGATCGCCTTAAATGATGACTTTAAAAAAAACAAAACTTTCGTTGGTCTGCGTACTAAAATGTATATAATTTTCAAACGTGTCTCGTTGTCTCTCATTATCTATCTTTTAATTTCTATCTGGGAAACATTTTAAAAAATACTATATTCTTTTTTAAACTATACAACAGTTTATGGATGCGACGCTTTGGTAATCCTAAGTGGAATGTTAGCCATGAATATAGGTAATAAATTGTGACATTTCTTAATAATAATAATAATAATAATAGATAGTTTTATATTAAAATGATTTATTCATTTGACTCAATGAATACTCATCAGAAAGTATCCAGAAGGTTGGACCGATGAAGAAGGAAGAGATCCTCAACTCGAATACCGTCTTAGCATTTTACATGCAGTTAAAGAAGATAGTGGTATTTATACATGTTCAACTCCTGCTAGACATACACATTCTATAGAAGTTGTGGTCAAAGTATGAATTATAAAATGATTAGGTATATTTTAATGATTAATGAGATTACTATAAACTTATTTTCAGGCGATACATTGTGCCCCCCTAATATCTAGACGAGGATTAGCTTTAAGTTCGTCTGATACCATGATGAATGCGAGAATTACATTCCGATGTACTAACGGGAACGCACTTATTGGTGCTCATGAAACGGTTTGCTTACCAAGGTAAATTGGTAAATTGCAATGTCACGAACTACAATGTTGTTATAAATGTTTATATTTACAGTGGAAATTGGAGTTCACCACTACCTGTATGCGAAAGTAAGTTTTTTTTATTAATATTTAATTAAGAACACCCATCATGAATTTTCTATCATAAGGCAGCTCCAAATTTATTTTTTAAACTTTGTTGTCCGATACCCCATTTTTTGAAACATCGAAAGTGGAAAAATATAAAATAATACCGCAATTTTTTCCTCGAAACGCAGTAAAAAGTTTAAAATACTATTATCAAAAATGTCAGTTTTTTTATTTTATTTTTAATATATTTTTCAATCCTAATAAATGTCAGGTGTAGAGTGTGGAGATGTACCACTTCTACCATCAATCAATGGGACAAATCCTAGGGTAACTGTTTTATCAAGAGAAGTTGGTGGAAGAGCAGCGTTTTCCTGTCCGATCGGATATGGAATTCGTGGACCCTCTGAATCAATATGTTTAGGTAATCAAACTATTTTCTAAATTTCTTAAAATCTGTTGATATTTATATTTTTCAAAAATAGGCAGTAGTGAGTGGAGCACTCCTTTTCCAACGTGTGTAGGTAAGTCAAAATATTCGATATTTTATGATAAAAAGCCTAAGCCTAAAGTGTCGCACACCAAAGAGAGTATTGTGAAATTACCAAGGTTTTCAATGTATAAAAAATGAAGACATAAGAAAAGTTGTCAAAAAACGAAATTTTTGAGCCAAGAAATAAATTTGTCTTTAGCGTTAGCATTTAGCGTTATACAAAATCCTCCAAGAAATATTAACTCTAAGAGTGTGTAAAACGAGCATGTTTTGTTATGTTTGGAAGATGAATGGTAAAGACTATTATTTTTATTATAATTTAAATTACAGAAGTTCAATGTCAACACCCTGGTGCTCCACAAAATGGATATGCTCAGGGTTCCCCGCCTTATAGAGCAGGCGACGTAGTACAATTCAATTGTAATCCAGAATTTATGATGGAAGGTCAACCCATTATAGCATGTCAGGACAATGGTCGCTGGTCTGGTGGGCTTCCTAAATGTAAGTTTCGTTTTATATATGGAGCATTCCATTCTAAAAAATACCGAAATCCCGGATTTTAAATTTACCTATAAAAGTACAGATCTTATTACCTTATCTTGATGTCCATCCGAAAATAAGAAACTTTTGCTAAGACAACATTATTTTCGACTTATTTTAAAAATTTTCATCAATGGTTCAAAATTTTTTAAAACACAAAAAAATATCACATTTTTGGCTTTTCTGACCAAACAGTTCGTTTCCAACCATATGTTCCATGGTAAAAATTTATGTACTCGAGATGACAAACAATCCTGGTAATAATAAACTTGAAATTTTGACTTTTTTTCGATACACGGATTTTTCATATATTTTGCGTAAAAAATTTTTTAAAATTATCATAAAATTTTTAAAAATAAGGGGAAAAAATTTCGCCAAAGCAAAATTTTCTTCTTTTTTGATGGACATCACGATAAACTATTCAGTTTTTCATTTCTATTACTGTTTTATAAAATCGGTAAAAATCAAAACCGTGATTTTGGTATTTTTTAGAATATAGAATGCACCATATATGTATTTAGTACTATGTGCTTTAATATAATTTACAACGATTTAATTAATTCAATGTTTAAAAAAAATAAATATATGGGGCTTTTCATTCTAAAATAAAAAGAAAATATTAAAAAATAAAAAAAAAATATAGGTAGTACCTATATATAAAAAATGTTTTCTGAAGTTTTCAACTTTTAAAATCTACTTTATATTTAAAAAACGTATATAAAAAACATAAAAAAAAGCAAACTATAAAGGACGAAATAAGATTTTTTGGAGAGGAGAATAGGCCATTTAGGAGATTTTAAAGCTAAATTGTGTAAATTCTTTGAAAGTTTTGACAGTAGATTGAATCAATGGTTGAAAAGAATTGCTAAAATTGTAAAATGAATTGTTGATAGTCAAAACATTGTTCCTTACATCACGAAGATCATTTTTCTCCTGGAAACATATGCTCGGAGACGCATCGTTCTTGAGTTCCAATCTTGTAGGGTCACACCCAATCTTGTAGGGCAAATACAATAAAAAGTAGATAAAATTAGTAAAATTCCGGTTTAACATGTATTTTGTGTATTATTATTTAACTGAAAAACTGATTTATTTTTCTCTAGGTCCATCAAAAAATGAAAAAACTTTTGCTTTGACGAAATTTTTCCTCTTAGTTTTTCAAAATTTTATTATAGTTTTAAAAATATTTTATCGCTAAAAACACGCAGCGAAAAAAAAAGATCAAAATTAAACAATTTTTTATTTCAAACTTTTTGTCCATGTCGCGGTTGATAAATACATTAATTTCATCATGAAACAGATGGTTGGAAACGTTGTGTTAAACGTTCTGTAGCGATTTGAATCTTGCGTAAAAATTGAAAAATTAATTTCGATAAACCAAAATTTTCTTATTTTTTGATGCACCTCCCGATAAGATTTGTTTTTTATAAGTATATATTTGTAAATCCAGGATTTTGGTATTTTTAAGAATTATTGGTATTTATAAGATATATTTTGGTATTTTAAAATGGAATGCCTCAATGCCCAATAAATAAGAACGAGTTATAACAATAACCTTAATAGATAATATCGAATCTGAAACTTCTCTTAAAATTTAACTTTAGGTATCCAAGCATGTAGTTATCCGGGTACAGCTATAAGCGGTAGAATGTCAATCGTTAAATTTTACTACAATGTTGGAGAAATCATAACTTTTTCTTGCGATGCTGGCTTGGAGCTTCGTGGTACAAAAATGATAAGATGTTTGAAAAATGGAAAATGGTCGAACGCAATACCAACATGTGTACCACAACCTTTATCAGTGACTTCTGATGTTATGACACTTTAATGAATTTCAAAATACTTTTCTATCTATAAAATTTAATTTTATTCAAATGGTATTAGGTGTTTGTTTAATTTGAAAGCTCTATAATAAATTCTTCCCAATAATTGAAATTTGTTTTTTTTTTATTTTTTTAATAAGCAATATTTATGATGATACAATAATCAAAAAAATTTAAATATCTTCAAAACATTAGATTAATCGAAGAGGTACAAAAATTTCTGTTTTTATTGAATTAAATTACATGGATTACAGGTGCTCAAAACTATTATCTGTGCCGTTTGACAAGAAATGTTTCATCTTTCGGTTTAAATACACAAAGCGCCGCACACGACAGTTGCCATCAAGAGAATTTGTCAAAAAGCTCACTATCAAGACACACACAAAAAAAGTGTTACAAAAGTAGCAAGCTTCTCTCAGAATTCTATCAGCTTGTTTAACAGAAAGTCACAACTGATTGTAAAAATTAAGTCTCATCTTACTCTCCACTATTTATGCAACTTTAAATTAATTTTTGTTTTCATCATTTTAAAGTTTCAAATGAAAATTGAAATAATATGAAATAGTGTTCGGCACATGCTGCATGTAAAAAAACCATGCATGCATGTAGCATATATGTCGACATGCATGCAAAATGGTTTCAAAAATTAACAGTCCGAATTTCAGTTTTTTAGAGAAAAAATATATTTTTTTTCACACTAAATAAAAAAATGAATTAATAAATGAATAAAGAATTGAACAAAATAATTTTCAAAATTGATCAAAAAATAAAATAAAATAAATAAATATTTTTTTAAAAATTAATTTTCATTTTCAAATTAAATATTTTTTCAAATTTCAGTAATTTTTTACCATTATGTAGTTTAAAAAATCAAAAAAATATCTATTTTCGTTAAACTAATATTTAAAGTCTAATTTTTTTTCATTGAAAATTTTTCATTATTAATAGAAAAAATGTCAAACTCTTTTTGAAATCTTAAAACTTTTATTAAAAAAATATAAAAAATCTTAAAAAAGTATATGTCGTAATGTTTTAAGAGCTACTCAATCCAAAAAATTTGACTTTTATTGTATTGGTCTTTAATAGTTATTATAAAAGTAAAAATATTTTATTTTAATTTTATTAATTTTCACATTTTACATGTCGACATGTAAATTTTATGCTACATGCATGTCGACATATATTTCGACATAAATTTAAAGAAAAAAATTTCATATAAAAAACTGTCGAAAAATTTTGAAGTATAAATTCAGTAATTTATGAAAAATATTTGTACAGTAGAAAATTCAAGTTCAAATATGATTTTCATAACAAAAATTTGTAAAAATTAAAAATTTTTTTGAAAACTTCTTAAAAAATTACGAAAATAGACCGAAAAACGGTAATTTTTGATGAAATTTTTAGCTTTTTTTTTATTTAGCCCCATTGGATTTTCGAATTTATGATGGGGCATCGGACTTTATTTTTGATTTTCATTTGGAGCGGCCTTAGTAATAATTATTTAATATTAATTATTATAATTATTTAATATCTGATAAGCGTTTTCATCCTGAAAATATCTCAATCGGTCATTTAAAATCATTAAAATCGGACTAATAGTTAAAAAGATATGCACATTTGAAAATTTTATGCATAAAAAATCTAAAAACGCGAAAAAGCCTCCCCCATGAGAGATTGGGATTTTTTCAGGATGACAAGGCTTATCCGCATATGAAATTTCAGCCAAATCGATTTTTTTACTCAGATATTAAATAATTATGCCCATTATTATTATTATTATTATCGTATGTAACAATTACAATTTTACAGAACAATATCGAGATTTTCCATCCAAATTATGCCCATATTCTAAATTTGTTCGCCTTACTAATTATTTTTATTTTTCCCCCTGAATTTTTCGATAAAATTGGGGGTGACATAAAGTGAAATAATTAAATTTAATGGCTTTACTTATTATCTATGAAATACGTCTTTAATAATTATTTATATTAATATAATATTTCAATATTTACATAAAAACCGCTCAAATACTTATTTAGACAACGCTTAAAAACAGTGATCATAAGAATTATTAATGAAAGTAAAAAAAACTGATTTATCTGCGCATGGAAATAAGAATTCAATAAAAATATATCAGCAAAGAATGCACTCAAAGTACGTCTGTCTTTAAATTTTGTTTGTAAGGCAAATAAATTCAATTGATTCACGGAATAAGTAAAATTGTTGACATTATATTTTAAACTTAAATATGAATTGAAATTTAATTTTTTTCACGCTATTTTCAAATTGAAGAAATGTTGAAAAAAAAAC
Organism: Culicoides brevitarsis; assembly: GCF_036172545.1. Classification (NCBI taxonomy): domain Eukaryota; kingdom Metazoa; phylum Arthropoda; class Insecta; order Diptera; family Ceratopogonidae; genus Culicoides; species Culicoides brevitarsis. The sequence goes on along the minus strand of NC_087086.1, from coordinate 22,126,930 downwards.
GAATATATTTAATTTTATTTTCTCTTCCTACAATAGATTTATTTCATAATTGTACTGTTTTTTCCATGTGCTTTTTCTGTTTTTTTTTATTAATTGTTACTACCCTGTTACTACCATAACGTTTATTCGCCTAATAATATGTGGTGTGTCAATATACTCAAGTGATCCTTAATATTTAAAGAGCAAAGCCATCAGTTTTTGCTATTTAGATATATTTATTGTTTGTACAAAAAAATTATTGAAATATGTATTTTGGAAACTATTGAAAATTGATAATGAGTTTTCTTAAATCGATGAATATAAAAAATAATATCTAAATTTTGCAGAAAAACAATTAAATATATATACGATGTAAATGCGCTTCAATTAACTAGTCGTTTCGAAAACTTACTTTTAAGCACTAAATGATGTTATTTTTTAATGCGCGTGCTCAAATTTGTGGGCTTGCGTACAAAACTTACTTGTGGTATATTAGATATTTGAATCACTATTTGAAAAGCAACTGTTACAAAACATTTTCAAGCATTTGTTGATTATTCAGGGAGTCAGATACTTCACTTTACTATTACAAAATATCTGAGTAAGTTTTTGTACTTTGATGTCAGAGTTTTAAAGCTTAGCATAGTATTAATAAGTTTTCAAATAAATAAATATTTTTGATACATTACAAAAATTAATTAAAATGATTTAATAGTTTTTAGAATTGATCAATCATGAAGAACCAATACATTTACGCAGTCATCCTCTTGATACCCGTCATTTGTTCGACTACAATTGCAGACTCTCTAAGGTACTTATTTTAAATATGACAAAAACATAAAAAGTCATATCGTGAATATTATACATTTCAAGATCATTTAGATCAAAGGCGTTGAAAATTTATTTAAGGACTTTTGTCTCTATATAATTTGTATCACAATAGAAGGGAGCAATATAAAAAAACAAATCATATGTACCTAAATAATTAATTTGATTGAATTAAATTAATATTTCAATCTTAAAATTTGCAGTTTAATTTAGTTAGATCACTGATAGGGTGATTAGTGATATTGAAAATATATATTTAATTTTAAAAAGTAATAAATTGTAAAAATTAAAATAAATTTAATCCATTTAAAATTTGAAGATAGTTATCGATTTTATGATTTTCATTGAAAGTTTACTTTTTGTTTTTTTTTTTAATTATTAACAATGGTTTTAATTATAAAATTTTAGATTTAGAAATTATGTGAATGAGTTTGGAGAACCAAACGAGGATGCATTACTGGAACTTATTGCTCGATATGGACAAACAATACTTCGTGCAAAAGATGATTTGGAAAAGTGAGTTGTTTACAATAATTCTATAATAAATTTGTCAAATTAAGTATTTTTTTAATTAAGCATAAGGCTCTACAAACGTTTGACTTAAAATTGAGAAATTGTTCTTATTCTGAAAATCTGATAGAAAATTATGTCTCTATGTTACTCTCTATGTCGCTACTAAACAAAAATGTACACTTTTGTGGACAAAAACCTTTAACGTAGTCTAAAAAAGCGCTTTTGTTTAATGGATGTATTTTTCATTACATATTTTAATTAAAAAAATGGGTTGAAATTTGGAAAATAGTGAAATATCATAAAATTTTGAGAATGTTGGAGGAAAATGTCCACAAGAGTGGCAATCTTTATTTTCATTATTTTTTCTATGAAAATCAAATGTTATCGAAATTTAAATGGAGCTTCTATTTTTCCTACGTTTTGATGTTATACAAATATATTGCTGTCAACAGTTTTCGAGAAATAAATATGATAAAAAAAAACTTATCAATCAAAAATTCTAAGAGTTTTATCACATTGAAAAATTTCCAAAGGCATAGACAAAACAAGGAAAGGGATAAATTTTACTTAAGACATGTTGGACAAGTTTTAATATAATCAAGAATTTTGTTTAGTGTACTTATATACTTAATAATACATATTGTTAAAGCAATTTTTCCAGCTCAAAACGAACAGTCGATTTTGGATTATCCCGGGGTTACTCTGGAGCACAAGAAGCTAAGCATCGTATGGCAATGGCGATCGCTGTATGTCTTTTAAAATTAAAATTTTAGAAGTAATTGACTCATGTTGTTTTAACCTAATTCTCTTAAGAATTTTGCTGGAGGTCCGGGACGAAGACGCAGATCATATGTAGATAAGTCGATGGGAGTAGCTAAACCGTTAGCAGCGGAACTACAATAAGGTGCAACAAATATTATTCATATTTTATTTTGTTTGAAATTCAAGGCTCATTAAAGACAGATGATGAACGTGTAATGTAATTCATATACCTTTATTAGAATAAGTGCGTAACTAAATATTTTAAAAGTCCAACCTCGAGTCCAACAAAAAGTTTACATAAGGCTAAAACAATAATCCTAAATGTTTCAGGTTTCCTCCCACGTAATTTTTTCTGAAAATCATAGGTGGGATATCGAATATCGAGTATTTCAAATTTTAGTACATTTTTATTCTAAATTCTTTGAAAATGATCAAAATTTCCGTAAAAATATCAGTTTAAATTTCGATATTTTTACACATTTTCAAATTTTTTGAGAAAAATGATCAATTTTGTAAAAATATTTATCCCTCCTAATTTTTCAAAATTTATGTTCAAAAACTTTACGTTACACAAACTTTATGTTAACTTCTTGACAATTATAGAGAAAAGTGAATGTTTTTACACTAAAAGATACTCGATACTCGATATACATCCTACCTAATTTTCAGAAGGCATATGAAACCTGATACGACGAAAAGAAAAATTGTACCAAATGATTTTACAAAACATTGCAAAATTATACTTACAAAAGATTTTATTGATTTCTAGTTTGTTTTTTATTTTGTTTTTTAAGGATATGTTGAAAAAAATTAAATGACTCTCAGATATGAAAAAGTACAAAATATCAATATAGAATATTGATTGATAGGTATATATAAAAGACTAGGATATAAATAGCAAATTACTATTTTCACGATTTGTTGAGTACATTTGTTTTCGTGATCTACTACGACTTAATTGTGCTCTTCTTTCTGCTCCTGCTGGTCGCACTGCGTTTCTTTTTCTTTTTTCTCGATTCCCAAATGCTGAACCAGTTTGTAAAGCTTCGAGCAAGCTGTCCATCACCCCTTCCTGAGTTTGAGCCGCATCAATGTCCACAATAGCCAACTTTCTTTGTTGTCTCTCTTGAATATCTCTCTCATGTTGCTCTCGAGCTGCATTGGCCCTTTGATTTTTCTCTTGTATCGCGCGCTCTTTCAAATTATCTTGATATGCTTGAATATATGAGTCTTTAAACGTTTTAATATCAGAGAAAAAATCTTCCATTGCGTATTTATTTATGTCAAAACTGAAAAATTCTGAAATTTCCTTATACAGTTTCTCCATTTGAAGTACCATTTTCCCCAAAACCTCCACTTGTTGCCTTGCACCATTAATAAAATTGTCAAAAACTGAAGTAAAACAATCCTCTTCATTTTGTGGGATTTTGTTTGCAATTAAATCATTTTCCACATTTTTTACGGAGCTGTTTAATGTGGTCATAGTCCTTCTGATGTTATCTAAACTAATTCGTGCAGCTTTATCTATATGCGGAATATCTTCATAAAAATGTAAAACATCAGGGAATTGTTTTTCAATGACAGACACTAAATAATGTAACAGTGTTTCTTTGTTGTGTACATCCTTTGTGTTGGACAACTTTGTCAAAAAACTAATTTCAAAAGCGTATACCGAGTCTTGCTTGGATCCAGAGTTCATATAATTTCCAAATAGCAATATCAACTCCAAAACTTTAGCGAACTTTTCACAATGCTTTATTTCTTCACAAGCAGATGTTCCAGATACTATTTCTGGTTTTATATCATTTATCATATCAGGCAGAGTTTGCATAAAATGAAGGCTTTCCAAACGCGCACCTATACGTTTGATATCAGATAGATTCACGACAAACTCTTCGACCACCGCAAGAATCTCGCCACTCTTTTTTAAATCTATTAATTTTTTAATTTGGCTTGGGGGTGGAAGATATTGTTTTAGTAATTGCAGAACATTTGGTGACAACGTTGATGTATCACATTTCCATAAACAGCTTTTAATTTGATCATGTGTCATATGTTTCAGAGGTCCACCTAGTAGTATTGAGAGACTTTGTGCAGCTTTACCATCAAGTACCTTAAGATCAATGTTTTTCTTCACAGGAGCTGATGGCTTGTCAATTGTATCCTTGGTCACTGCTTTTACTGGTTTTGTAGAAAACTTTTCCACTAAACCATTAAAAATGTCATCTACTGGAATGTTATCTTCCTGGATTTTTGTCCATAAAGATTTCGAAGATAATTTTTGAGGGGCGATTGGTTTCCAGTTAGCACGTTTCATGGGCCCGTCTACAACATATTTCTTTTTAGGTTTTAAAAATGATGGAAGCTCATTAGTTGTCTTTTTTTGATTTAACATAATCGGATTCATAGGTGGTGGTGGTGGTGGTAGTACTCCTGCAAGATCGAGGTATTAATTAGGTAATAGGTTCTAAGAATATGTATGAGTGGAGCGTGTTTTTTCTCATCACTTTAGGGCATTCTTGTTTCTATTATATAGGAGAATTAAAAAAAAAATCTTTTCATTTTCATGTAAAGTCACAAGCAATTTTTGATCTGTTATCAACTTTTTTGTTGTAAAAATTTTAGAATTAAGATTTGGAAATTCATAAACTATTAGAATCATATACGAAGTTTAGAAAATAAAATCATGAAAAATAATTAATAAAAAAAAAACAAAAATAAAATAAAAAAAAAGATTTCTTCGCATATATGAATTCTAATATGTACAAAATACTGAACAATCATTAAGTGGATAAAAAGAGAGACAAAAAGTTTAAAATAAATTTGGAGCGACCTTACTTAATAAGCAACTTACTTTTTTAAAATAAGGCCGCTCCAAATCAACATGAAACTTAATAGTTTTGTCCGATGCCCCAGTTAAAAGGTGTATTTTCATAATTTTTCAAGAAATTTTCAATTCAATTTTTGTATTCAAAATCATAAATATTTTGACATAAAATTTTCTTTAAAATATAATTTTCATGAGATAAAATTTTGAGAGTTATTTTTAGGATATTCATTTTTTTCAATTTTAATTAAGGCAAGTGCAATTTCAAAAAATGTTTCACGTGTCCACCCACCTAACTTTTTCCGAAATGAGGGAAAAAAAGGAGGGAATAATGATAATGGTTTTGAAATATTTAGTGTTCGGAATATGCTGCATGGAAAAAACAATGCAGGTCGACATGCAAATATGTCGACATATGCCGACATATGCCGGCATGCATGCAGCACGTTTTTAGATTTTCGAAAATTTAGTATTTTTTAGAAAACGTATTTTTTATCACTTAAAACACAAAATATGATAAAATATAAATTTTTAAATTAAATTTGTTAATTAAATTTGAATTTTTCAAATTAAATTTGAATTAAGGCCGCTCCAAATTTTTTTTGAACTTTTTGTCCCATGCCCCATTTCAAAAGTCGAAAATCCAATGGGGAATCCAAAAAAAAAAGTTAAAAATTTCATCAAAATTGACCGTTTTTTGGTCTTTTTTCATATTTTTTCAAGGAATTTTACAAAATATTTTAAATTTTCAAGAAGTTTTGTATTGAAAATCGTATTTTAACTTGAATTTTTGTCGTAAAAATTTTTTTCAAAAAAAAATTATTTTTAAAAATTTTTTGACAGTTTTTTTTTACAAAATTTTTTTGTTTAAATTTTTAATTTGAAATACTCTGAGATAAATTTTCAATTATCAAATCTCAATGTAGATACCATAAAATCAACTAAAATATTGATTAATCACAAAAAACTGTTAAAATTTTGTCATTTTATATGAAACAGTATTTCAAAAAATTTTTTTTTTACTTTGCCCCCCCATTTTGAAAAAAAGTTTTTGGGACAAAAAGTTCGAAATAAATTTGGAGCGGCCTAAATTGAATTAAATTTAAAATAAAATTAAATTTTTGAACTCGAAATTAATGTAAAAAATAAGACGAATTCGAAAAATAAACATAAAATGAGAACCGCGTTCATAAAAAAACTAATTCAATTGAAAATATTAAATTTTTGGTTTAAATTTTTTAAAATGGCTCAAAAATCTTTAAAAATTGAAAATAATTTTCAAAATATCTTAAAAAATATGAAAAAAGACCATAAAAATGAAATTTTTAATTTTTCTTTTTATTTTGCCCCATTGGATTTTTGACTTAAAACGGGGCACTGTCTTGTTCAAAGAAAATTTGGACTGGCCTTATTTTAAAATAAATGTATTTCACAGTCTTTTATCTCAATATTTTCAATAATTTTCTAGAATACCTATTAGAATAATAAAAAATACGCTCCAATCAAACAATAAAGATTTAAAAATGTGAGTCAGTAAGTACTTACCAGATTTTTTATTTAAACCCCCTAATACGAAAGGTGGTCTATAAAAAAATATAATTAGCAAGATATTTGTTTAATATTATAGAATACAAGCATAAATAACTTACGGTGGTGGTGGTGGTGGTGGTGTTGTTGTCGCGCTAAAATATTGTTTATAATTTTTTAAAATTTTTGACTTCATTATAATTTCAAGACCGCTTAAAACTAATTTCAAACATTTGTTTTGTTCCATTTAAAAAAAAAACTGGAACGATCATCATATGTTTTGAAAAACAGGTAAAATCGATTTTTAAAAACAAATATGTTTTATTATTTGATTCTCAATTTTGGACAAAAAAGATCAATTTTCAAGGAAATTTGATATTTTTTAATTTTTCAATGAAGTGAAATATTATTAATTTTTCTAATTTTTGTAAATAAGTACCTAATATAATATATTTATATTTTTTTAAAATTCTAAAAACATAAAATTCAAAAGAGTTGATAATTTCGAAGAAAATTTTCGAATTAAGATTTTTTTTTTTAAATTTCGTTAATTTTTTTTATATTTTTTTATTTTAAAGTTAATATTTTTTTACTTTTTACAACTTTAATTTTGAACAAAATGAAATATCAGAATAAAATCAATTGAAAATGTTAATCGATTTCCTTTATATTGCTAAAATTCTATTGATGTTTTTAACTTCACTATTTTATAGTTGTTGATAAAAATAGTTTGTTTGAAGTTATTTTTTAGTACAATTTCAAATACTTCAAAACATTCTTGAAAATGTCTTCAATTCAATTCGCTTTTGACCTAAGGTAGAGAAGCCCACTAAAAGTTGGGCGTCCCTGATTGAGCCGAAAGCTATCTGGTCGGCCTAATCATTTGTAAAATCAATAAATTTAGTCACTTGAAAATGTAACAATAAGAAAAGTTTTCTACGATCTAAAGATCCGATATTTCAATGAAAAATAATCAAGACTTCAATATGTAAGACAAAAAGTTTGAAATTAATTTGAGCAGTGTATTGTAAAAGCCTAAACTTACTTTGCTCCCGTTGATCCTGAATTACCAAAAGGTTTTCCTGGAAGCGGCGGAGGAGGTGGAGGAACCTTAGCACCTAAAAACATAAATAAAATATAAGTTTATGCTTAAAAAATATAATGACTCAAAAATAACCTGTTATTTCCCCAAGCTGTGGAGTTCCTATAGAGGTTTTACTTGAAACACAATTTTTCAATTTGTCCTCTAAATGAGCTACTTTTGCTTCGGCTTCTTGTTTAAGGGCCTGAAGCTCTTCTATTTTTCTCTCTAGTTCTTCTAATCTTTTGGTTTCCAAAGTTTTATTTCTTTCAGCAAGATCATCCAACAACACAGTCGTATCGATATGGAAATCTCTACTTTTAAAATTGGGGTCACAGCCACTTTTATGCAATACAATTTGAGATATACATTCTTCTATTAGCTTATAGTATGCTGGTTTATAAAGATAGTCATCCCGTATGTATAGTAAGTGTTGTAAGATTGACAAAAAATATGGCTCAGAGTTAGTATCCACTACAGTGTTGCGAAGTATCTCGAAGCAGTCATTAACATCATCGATTTCTAGTCGAATATTATCAAATCGGGAACTAAATTCTTCAAAATCCTCATCTTTGAAATTTGTGAAAATCTTGTAATGCTTTTCGAGATTTTCATTATTACTGGTGTTAACGATGTCAGCTAATAAATCTAAGCGCTCATAAAGTCCAGTTCTCATTACTTCACACCTATTACAAGTAAATAAAAAAAAACAGAATTAAAATAAATACAAAAAGCTCTTTTCCGTTCATCAGGAGTCCCAAGATTTGCCATACTAATTTTCTATATTTCATAAAAAATATATATATATATATATAGTCACCTTAAATGAAGACGAAAGTTCAATTCAGATGGGGTATTTATGATAGTATTTATGAATAGCAATGAGTGATAACACAAATCTCCCCTGGTTTCAATCTTTTGACCCCTTTCTTCCAAATTGTGTTCTACAAAAAGGCCGTCTACTAGTGGCCTAAAACGTTCCGCCGAAGCGCAACTAATCGCAGAAAGTACCTTGTTGTATCCGTTTCGCTCATTTAAAAGGCAAAAACCTGCCAAAAGTTTTAGAGCCTCACACATACTTTGTGGCTTGGAAATGTCCAAGCTTTGAGCAAGAAGCACTACTGCTGCATGTTGCTCCGGCTTCAAAACGACATTTATACCCCATGAGTTATTTAAGATGGCTTTCAGACATCGAATACACTCGAATTCAATCTTATCATAGTCCTTTCTCTGTTTACATTTTTGTAACAATGCAACAATTTCATCTAATCCTTCTTCTCCGAACTCTTTTATCCAACTAATTGGATTACTTGTCAAGGCCACTCGTAAACTCTCAACACATTGTAATATTTTACTGGAACTGTGATCACCTTCACGCAAATAAAGTTTGTAATCTTGAGGTTTTTCAAAGCGAGAGCTTGTCCAAGAGGACGCTTTGCCTTTATAGTGCATTATCAACATCTCACGTTTCTCACGCATATCTTTAAGCATCAATGGCTCCCTTTTATCTTTTGGTATATTCATATCTTCCAAAATATCCATGAACTTGATGTTTATTTCGTCATTGCTAAGTTTCGAAACGCCGAGACTGATATCAGTCTCATGGTGTTCCTCCAGTCCACTTCCGCTATAAACTTTGTGTTTGCGACCAAAAAAGTTGTCCAGAAAGCCCGCTGACTTCATTTTCTCATTGCGAGACATTTTTAAACGACGTTTTATGTTTCTTTTTATATAGATTTCAGCGTCTGTTAATAAATAACTATGCACAACACTACTAGGTACTTACTATTTACTTTACTAAAATATTAATATGTCAAACAACTGTCAACTAAGTAGTGACAGCAAGAAACATGAAAAAATGCATTTGAATTGCATGCCGAAACTTCGTAAAATATTAAAATTCAAGAATCTGATATGTCTTACAATAATTTTACTGTTACTAAATTACTTTGGGGCTTTTACGCATTTGTTCGAGCGTGATTTTTATTCGGATTTTAAATATCCAATGGAAGGCGAAGTACTGAAGTATGCCCGACAATTGAGGAATGCAAAAGTTCCTAGTGTCCAGCCAATAAACAACAACTACAATTTTAGTTTAATTTTAAATCCGGATATAAAATGCTTGGATGGAGACCGTCCGCTTCGTCCTCGATTAGTGATACTCGTCAAATCGGCTCTTGATCACTTTGAAAACAGACATGTAATCCGTCAATCATGGGGATATGAAAAGCGCTTTTCAGATGTTATAATTCGAACGGTTTTCCTTCTTGGAGTACCAAATACAAAAGAAATGACAGAACTTTCGGCAAAAATTAAATTGGAAGCAGAAAAATATAAGGACATTGTCCAAGGCAACTTTTCCGACTCATATTTCAACAATACTATTAAAACGATCATCGGAATGAAATGGGTATAATTCAATTGAAATGTAAATATTAACCATTAATTATATATTTGCAGGCCGTTACACAATGTTCATATGGGAAATTCTACCTTTTTGTGGATGATGATTATTATGTTTCAATAAAGAATGTCCTGCTGTTTATACGAAACCCGATCAACTATCCTGAATATTTGGAAGATGCCCATGAAGTGATGCGTAGGAGACTTTCTAGTACACACAAGTATGACCGCAAATATTCTTATGATATTCTACTGAACAATGGGTTGCTACTCAATGAAACCTCATCCAGACGTCACACGAGAAAAGTTCTGGAATACGAGCTAGCTGATGAAGTCAGATTGTTTACAGGATATGTTTTTACTTCAAGTCCTCATCGGCATAAGAGCAGCAAATGGTACACGCCACTATCAGAATATCCATGGCATTTGTGGCCAACATATGTAACATCTGGAGCATACATTCTTTCAAGAGAGGCCTTGCAAGATATGTATTTTTGCAGTTTTTATACCAAACATTTTCGTTTTGATGATATATTTTTAGGACTAGTTGCAATGAAAGCTCATATTGAGCCCCTTCATTCAGAGCAATTTTATTTCAACAGAGCACCTTACACTTCGCCTCATTCCTATAAATACATTATAGCATCTCATGGATACACAAAACCAAAAGATATGGTAAATATTTGGACGCAAGTTAGATCTGCTGGATATGCATAACAAAAAAACAACAAAAAATGCTATAAATACATAATCTTATAGTATCTTAAGTTTTTCGTTTCTAATTAGAAAAATATACCTAAAAAAGTTTTAAGGTAAGAAATATCTAATACGAACATTCAATAGGTCCAAAAAACATCGAGTAAGATATTTTACGCGTTATTTAAATCGAATTAAATTAATCAATCTTATTGGAAGAAATTATTAAAAGATATTTAAACCTAATGACATTTTTTTCATATAAGGGTATTATCAACAACCTTTATTTAAATGGTTCTTGGGTCAGATGCAGCATGTGTGAATGCTTTGTTACTCACTGTTTGAGGATCAGTAAGTCTGGTATTGGTAGCAATAAATGCTAGATGTACCGAAGTAAAACGAACGTGTTAAATTAATGATGTGATGGTTAATAAAAACTGTTTAGAAAAAATATTGAATGACCTAATTATATATCATTGAGGCTAAAAATCTACTTGTGACATCTACAGAAAATAATAATTATTACATATTTGGCCATGAATTTCGATATGAAAACTCGTTTAAATAAATTTTATAAGAAAATAAAGGTGTACCTAAAAGAAAACAGAAATTTAAGTAACTGTAAAAACAGCGCCTTTCTAATAGGGTGCAGCAATACTTTATTGTACAGGTATACATAGGTTGAAAAATTTTCAGGATGTATATGTAGTACATTTAGAACTTTTGGGGATTCGTAAAAAAAATTGACCAAAATTAAAAAAAAAAAAATATTGACCTACTTTTTTTAATTTTCAATTTATTATATACAGTTAGCAATAATATACAGAACATACTTTATAAAAATTTTAATGTACAGTATTTGCTGCACCCTACTTTCTATGCATCGTAGAAAACTTAAACGGTATTTCAAAACCATTGCATCACCATCAAAGCGCTTCTCAAGCACTGCTGAGTGGATGACTGAGGTAAGTGATAATAGTGTTATGAAAGCAGTTGGGAATGGCATGTGGTGGCTTATATGTGAAAATTCTAAATTAAAGATGTGTAGTTTGTATGAATTTTAATAATTTCTGAATAAAACAAAACTCCTGTCAGAGTTCAAAACAGGATATCTGTTAAACTGCATAGCAATTCAACAGTTTTTCTAGATTCCAATAGTTAAATGAAACCATACATGGGTGTAATATGTATGTTAGAAAAGTGTTAAAATACAAGGTTGAGTTACCGTGAAAACTTGTAAATTTAAAAAGTAAAACATTTTTCACTCGACTTCTATTAAAATCTTTTAATCAATTTGAAACTCTGCTTTCAAGATGACCATCCAGTTTTTATGAACTACAGAGAACAAGTAATTACACAGTACATAATACTGAGCGACTAAGATGTGGAACATGATGTGCGATGTTATGCCAACAATATCAGAGGATAGTATCTCTCAAAGATCGTCCCAATTTTCAAGAGAAGATGCAAACTTTGAACAACTTATGGTGTCTATGCTGGATGAAAGGGACAAGCTAATGGATAGTCTAAGAGAAGCACAAGAGCGCTTGTCTGAAGCTGAAGTAAAACTACTAGAGGTCGTCAAAGAAAGAGATAGTCTACAGAGGCAGATATCGGCAAATTTACCGCAGGTGAATTTTTAGCCTTTATTTGTATATTGAGGTTTCAACAAACCCTATTTTCTTTTTTTCAGGAGTTTTCAACTCTTACAAAAGAATTAACACAGGCAAGAGAGACCTTACTTGAGAGAGATGAAGAAATTGCGGAATTAAAAGCAGAAAGAAATAATACTCGGGTAATTTACAGTCAAACAAAATTTAACCTATCAAACAAAACAAAATTTTCATGTAAACTTTTTGATTAGCTTTTGTTAGAGCATCTCGAATGCTTGGTTTCCCGTCATGAAAGATCTCTTAGAATGACTGTGGTAAAACGGCAAACGGCAGCACAAAGTGGGGTTTCTAGCGAAGTTGAGGTGTTAAAAGCCCTAAAGAGTTTATTTGAACATCACAAAGCATTGGATGAAAAGGTATGGTGAATAAAATTTGTATTCAAATGAAGCAAATTTTATTGCTATTTATGTATGAATGTAGGTACGCGAACGACTGCGTTTAGCAATGGAACGTAACTCTGCATTAGAAGATGAACTACATGCACTGAAAGAAGAGGTAGACAAATAAATAACAACTTTACGGTAATTTTACTTAGTTTCTTTTCATTTAAGGTTCAGCAAAATAAGTCGGAAGGATTTTCTATTACGTCAGAAAAGGAAGGCACTAAAGAATTGGTAAAAGTTGCTTGTTTGTACTGCTAAATAACCATAGTATATCTAAATAACCATAGTATATACACAGTGGCATAGTATTTTTTCATAGTATATACATAATATTTTAAAGAATTTTGTTCTAAAAAATTCTATGGGCCTAAAGCTGCAGTCTTATTATTAGCCTACCTGTTATTCCGCCACTGTATTTACATACAAAATACATAGTTTAATTTAGGGTGTTCAAAAAACCTTTTTTGTTTCGTGTAACAATTTTGAAATCAATACCATGGGGGTTATAGAAATTTTATATATTTACATAGATATTCGTTTATAGTACTATGTCTTATATTTTAAAATTGTTCAAATTTGATTAATTTTCTATGATATTGTTATTAAATTAGCATTTTGACTTATGTATTTTTTCTATTCCAAAAATTATTTTAAAAATATTTCTGAAAATAACTTTTAAATATTTTGGTCGTTATTTTTTGAATTTCTTGTTGATTTTTTATTCAAAATGATCAAAAATGAACTTAAAATAGTTCAAGTGTCAAAGTTGCTTAAAAACAACTAAAATATCGCCAAAAGGCTAAGAAAACTGAAAAATTAGTCAAGACAAACGCCAAGCAAGTTAAGTTTTTGGAACACCCTTAGTTTAAATTTAAAAATAGATGGAGGTTATCTGAACTATCATTAAGGTTATTTTTTTATGTTTAGGTATCTGAATCAGTTGAGGAACCAGCTCACTTACATTCAATAGATAACACTGCTGAACTTCAAAATAAAACATTAGAACTTCAAAGCATTATAGAAAAACAGGTAAAAATTTATATTAAAAATACAAAAAAAAATTCTAACAGCTTTTATGAAAATGTTTTCACATAGACTTCTGAGTTGTCACAATGGCAGAGAAGAGTTTCAGAACTTAACAATCGAGTAAGTGAGTTAGAAGAATCATTGCTCAAAACTGAAAAAGAATGTAACAAAGCACAAGATAATTGTATGAAAATGCAAAGAGATTTGAGAGAAAATGTTGCACAAAAAGAAGACCAGGTAAACATAATTTGCTAGTCTTAGTAAGAGAAGTTGTATTTAAAAGAATATTTTACTTTCAGGAGGAAAGAATCGCTACTTTAGAAAAACGGTATCTGAATGCTCAACGAGAATCAACTTCACTTCATGATCTAAATGAAAAACTAGAACAAGAATTACGCCATAAAGTTGCACAAATAAAGGTACTACACAAAAAATACTTTCTAATTTAATTTGCTAATCAATCTACTTCAATTCTTTATTTAGTTGCATGAAGAAAAGATTGCTGCAATTGAAGAAAAACTAGAGTTATCTGAACAAAAACTAGCACAATTTTCTAAACTTCCTGACATAGAAGAAGAGTTAAAAGTAAGAATGGAAGCTCTGAGCCAGGTAATTTTTAAACCAAAGAAATATTTAAAAAAATTAAGTGAAATTTAATTGATATTTTATGTAATATAATTATATTAAAACAGGAGCGTCATGGATCAACCGAAGATAGAGTTCATCGACTAGAAACAAGTGTTGAAGAAAAAAATGCTGAAATTTTGCGTTTAAATCAAAGATTAAAAATGAATGAGGAACATAATCAAAGATTGTCATTGACTGTTGATAAATTACTGTCAGAGTCAAATGATAGGCTACAGGTAAGCTTTTCAACATATTATACATGTATGTAGAAATTTAATAATATTTTTTTTATTTATATATTAGACGCATTTAAAAGAGAGGATGCATGCTTTGGATGAGAAAAATGTTTTGACACAAGAATTGGAAAACACTCGAAAACTAGCAGAGGAACTTAATAATGAAAAGAAAGAAATAATGAAACAACTTTCAAAAACACGTTTAGAAATCGAAAACTATAAAAGACAGTTGTTACAACAAGTAAGTAAAAATCTTAGGTTAATTTTGTAGTATATGTTTGATATACTACTTTGTTTTTACCGCACAAAAAGGGCTGATTTTGTGAAACGCCGGCCTAAAAACATCGAAAAATTGTCAGATTCAAAGCCGGTATGGTTCTTAACGACAGTAAACTTTCCAAAGAATTCAAATTCAGGCATTAAATTTTCCGGCTTGAACAAAAAAATCTTGAGCTCAGGCCTCAAAGTTGGGAAAAATGGCGAAAAATTTACATTTTTTGGACATTTAAATTTTTTCAAAAAACATTTTTTTCTGGATTTCAACGGAGACGTGTTAGAGCATCTCAAAAATGATAATTTTGGAACCCCCCTTGGATCCGCCCTATGTTTACCTAGCATATAGAGAATAGACAAATATTTCTCATGAACTTCTGCACACAAACGAAATATTATGTAACAAACATATACTACAATTCAAATTTGCTTTGCTAATTCATAGTACTTTCATTTGTTAATTTGTGTTTTTTGTATATTGTAGGAAATAGCTTTTAATATTCGTCAAACAGAAGCCATGACGAAAAATCTTTCTCCAAGCAATGCTGTTGATTGTAATGATTTTGCTAATGTAAGTCACACATATGAAACCCATTCATTAAGAAGAAATAAAAGTATTAGTCAAGAAAATCCATACCAAAGAAATTATGTAGAGCAGGTAATTATGTGTATATTTTTTTCTTATGTAGGATATTATATATAATTATATTTTACTTCACCTACTGATTTTGTCGAAAATATATTTAATATCACTGACACACACGAAAACCACTACACCAATGTGTCTCGGATTTTCTAGCTGATTATTAAAGTACCCAGATGTTTCCAAAATGCCCACTCATAGGTTTCTAGATGTCGAAATCCGAGACACTTTATCTAGAACGAACCAAAGTATTTCTATGCATTTTCAGTGAGATCGGGTATGTCAAAGAAGTACTTTTATACACCCAAATGCACTAAAAAATGACTAAAGTCCGTTTGGTTCGTTGTAGAATTTTGAATTTAGGTTTTTTGGACTACTTTAGGCCTAAATAACACAAAACCATCAAAAAATCTCATGCCATTTTTTTTCGATAAAATGCTGATATCGAGTGATGTGGTTTAGAAGACACATTGAGGTTTTTGTGTGTGTCAGTGTATGTACCAAAAAAAGGAAAAAAGTTTTGACAAAAAATAAAAAGGGCCAATTTTAATTTTAATATTTAAAATAAAAAAGTAAATATAATATATTTTTTTATCTCCTATCCCATACCTCCTCTTCTAGATCAAAATTTTTTATAAAAGATAAAGTGAACATAGTCTTATTTATGAAATTTAAATATTTTGAATTGAAAATAAACTAAAAACTTAATCGGCATTTTTTTTTCTTTAGGATTGGGCCAAACCGCAACAGCTACAGATGCTAAATGAAGTGCATCCATTTGACTTCACGAGAGGGCTTGATATGACTGATGCTGAATCCATATTTGGCACTTCTGATATATTATCACCCAGTGGGCATACAGACGCACAAACATTAGCATTAATGTTGCAAGAACAATTAGATGCCATAAACAATGAAATACGGTAAGAAATACGTTGAGTTACAAAACAGTCTAAAAATGGGTTAGTGTACTATTAAAAACCTCCATTAATATGCCTTATTTTAAATTGTTATTATTCATTTTAAAACAATAATTTTTTACTTTTCATGCAGTTTAATACAAGAGGAAAAACAATCAACAGAAGCAAGAGCTGAAGAATTAGAATCTAGGGTAGGAAGTATTGAACACATGAATCTACTTGTCAGAGGAAGGCCGAATGACAAACAAAGTCCTGAAATAAGTGGCAGAAGCTCACCAAATAGTCCAAATAGAGATTTCCTGCACAAATACGGGGTATTGTTGAATATTCCAATATTTCATATTGAAAAATGATAAAAATAACAAATCATAAAAAATTAAAAAAAAAAAACTATACAGCATTTCGATGTTATACAACTACTTTTTGAACAATGTGAAATTATAAGACTTTTAAAAAAAAATTTATTATAAATTCGTAAGTGGCATTATATTGGGAACTTTAAGAGAACTATGGGTACTGTTGAGAACAAAAAAAAAAATTAGGGCACAGGTGTTACACACCCACAGGACAAGTCGTGTTTAATATCGCATTTTTTCTTTGAAATGTGGTAAAAATAAACAATGTATATGATAATCAATTATATTTACAGGCGCAAATGGGACACGTTGGATCAACAGATGCATCAAGAGATGAGATGAACTTGATAAGCATGCCATCAAACGACTCCAGTTCTGGTGGAGCTGCATCACCTTTGACAGCCAGGTCATTAAGACTTGAACGATTTGCACAAGTTCTTGCTGATAGTCAAGAAGAATTGAGAAGGTTTGTGCATAAAAAAATACAATATACCTTTCTACATTTTTTAAAAAACATAATTTATCATTATTAGATTAGATAAAGGACCAAATTTGTATTCATTTTCAAGTTATCCTTTTCAAAATACTTCTCATAAAAATCATGCTCTAAAGCGTAGTACATCTTGGAAAATAAAAAGAAAGACGCATATACCTATTCGTCATTTATCATTATTTTCATCGATTTATTCACGAAGTCATTCTGTGCGATTAACAAATGAGTTGTCGTTTGATTTATGTAACTCCAGGACTGGTCTTTTGCACCACAGTGATCAAAGTGAAACATACTTTTAAGCATTTTTTAATCGAATATCACAAAAATGTAATGGTAATATTTAAAACAGAAAGTTCTCTTGTAGTAAATTTAATACATAAATTGTAAAAAATACATATCATCCCTACTCTTTACCATTATAATATTTTAGAAACACTATGATATTTTCACTACATGTGTAAAATTTTATTAAAATTATTTAAAACTGCTAGCAAAACCCAAACCTATGTTTGTTGCTCTGCGCAACGTCTTATATAAATGCTGAGACCACTTTATCGCACATTTCCATTAATTTAGGATACATTATTTAGAGAATAAAATGAAACATAATCATTACCTTCAAATATTTTATGCATACAATCATATACATTTTTGATTATGTTACATTACAGAACGGGTAATATGTATAGTATATCACCATTAAGTTCGAGACATGGAAGTCAAGAATCTGTACGACTTCTTAGTCGGGCGGATTCAATCAATATGATATTGAATACTAGCGCAAACAATGGTCGTGAAAGCAACAATTCTTCTCAAAAAAAGAAAGGTATCAAATCTAGCATTGGCAGATTCTTTAGCAAAAAAGAGAAGGTACATAATATCTCTATTCAAATATTTTGAACTTATATTTACTAAACTATTTTTTATGCAGGGAAAAATAATGAAAGACTCGTCAATGCCAGAGTCATCTGCAAGCATGTTGTCAATGAGTGGAATCTCTATGACATCAGATTATGATTCAAACTTTGATAATTTAAGCATTTCCGCTAGAAAATCTATTATAAAATCAATGGACTACGGGAGACAAAAAAAGTATTATTTGTTTAGTACATTTATATAATAATTAAATATCTAATTTATTCATTAATTCTACAGAGAACATGATTATAGGCATGATTTGTTAGAAGAAGCAATGAAAGCCGGAACTCCCTTTGCTTTATGGAATGGACCGACAATTGTTGCTTGGTTAGAGTTGTGGGTTGGTATGCCAGCTTGGTATGTGGCTGCATGCAGAGCAAATGTTAAGTCAGGAGCTATAATGAGTGCATTGAGTGACACAGAAATTCAAAGAGAAATTGGTAATGTGGCTTTAAAAAGAACATAATAAATCAATGATAAATCATTGTTTTAGGTATAAGTAATCCCCTTCATCGATTAAAATTACGATTAGCTATACAGGAAATGGTATCATTAACATCTCCTTCAGCTCCACAAACAATACGCACGACTCTTGCTTTTGGTAAGAACAAAAAACTAAAAATATCAGTTTATATTTTTTTTGTAGAACTATATGTATTCATTTTAGGAGATATGAACCATGAATGGATTGGAAATTATTGGCTTCCAAGTGTAGGTCTACCTCAATATAGAACAACTTTTATGGAATGCTTAGTCGACGCTCGGATGTTGGACCATTTAAGTAAGAAGGAATTACGTGGACAGCTTAAAATGATCGACAGTTTCCATAGAACTAGCTTACAATTTGGTGTAGCTTGTCTTAAACGTCTTAATTACGACCGAAATTTATTAGAAGAACGAAGAAAAGTCGTGGAAAATAGTGTGTCCGATGTTCTAGTTTGGACTAATGATAGAGTAATCAAATGGATAGTTGGCATTGGTTTGAAGGTATAGTTACTATGAATAGAAAAATAAGAGTTTTTAAAGCTATTTTTTCATTTAGGAATATTCAAATAATCTTATTGAATCTGGTGTTCATGGAGCTTTGATAGCATTAGACGAAAGCTTTGATTCAAATGCTATGGCATTGGCATTGCAAATTCCTATTCAAAACGTAGAGGTATACGCTGTTTAACATTATTTTTCAAGTTAGTTTTTCCGCATTTCGATAAAATCTGTATTCACTGTGGAACAAAAAAAATTTCTCCGGAGGAGTTCGGATTAAGGCGATCGGATTAAGTTCGGATTAAAGTAGGTCCCGAGCTGTTAACAAATCTATATCGACCTTATCAAAAAGGGCCGGGATTTAAAAAGTTATGACCTTTTGAAGTTTTTAAGAGTTTTCATCGACATTCTCCAAATTAACTTCCATAAGTTGCACTACAACTTCAAAATTTCTGTTACGAGAGGATTAAGCGGAAAATTTTACGCAGATTTAAAAAAAATATTGATTTTGGTCAATTTTTAAGGGAGTTATGGTAATTTTAAGTCAGAAAAATGTAAATTTTTTCCCAAAAAATTAAGAGTTTTTACTTCTAAGGTCTAATGCGCAAGATAAATCAAAAAAAAAATGTAGCTTATTTTAAAGAGCATAAAATTTGCTACAATTTCAAAAAAAAAAAAACAACCAAAGAGAATGTCAATGAAAACTCTAAAAAACTTCAAAAGGTCAAAACTTTTTCCCCTTTTGGATAAGGTCGATATAGATTTCTTAACAGCTCGGGACCTACTTTAAGACTGCCCTAATCCGGGCTCCTCCGGAGGGTACTTATTTTTTGGGTTCCACAGTGTTATGCAGAGACAATCTAATTTCGTTGAAGACTTTTTTGAGAGTTGATAACTTTTAAATAAATAATATAAATTGAATGAAATAATTATTTAAACGAAAACAGAGGTCTGAAGTCGAAATGCGGCTCCTTGTTTTTCTGTGAACAACTTTAGTATATATTTTGCTTTTAGGCACGTGAACTATTAGAAGCAGAGTTCAATAACCTCCTAATGATTTGCAAGGAACGTAAGTTAGAAAACGAACATCACCTTAATAGCTCTTGATAAGTTATAAATTAATAATCCAATATAGTATTATACTTAAAAAGCATAAAATATATTTATACATATTTAATCTATTGGTAGTAAAACTAATATATAATATCAAAAAAGGAAATACATGATAAATAAAGAATCAGGTTAACCAAAAATAATTGTAAGAAAATAAATATTATTAAATGCAAATAATGAATAAACAAATGAAATAGAAATACATAACGTATTACAATGATTTTTATTGAAATGAATTAAGACTTGTCCAATTTTTAAAAACTTTTTCCCCCTTTCCTTATTTCATAAAAAAATTAATTTGAAAAAAAAGTCTGAGCTAAATTCTAATTTTTTTTATAAATTTTAACAATTTTAATATGTTTTAAATTTTAAACTAAAAATTAATTTATGAATTTTCAGGACTGCTACATAACAAACATCTAAAATGCAAGAATTTATTTAATTTTTAATATTTACTTACATCTTATAAAATTCATATATGTAAAGTAAAAAACTCTATTACTAAGTGACCTTTGAGTGACTGTTTTTGAACATCAAGTTGATTGCCTAGTTTAGAGAGTGGATTTCTTTTTCGAAAAAAAAATCAACGGGTAACGTAGAACGAAAAACAAAATCTCTTAAGCGACAAAATAGGCCTCTCCATTGTATCTCCAGAAATTTCAGAACAATTCTCTCTAAAGTTATAAGTACCTCTACAATTAAAAGAAGTTTATGTTTTCAACTGGTTTTATTTTAAAACTTATATGTGACATGTGCATTAATTTTTACAATACTATGATAAATGGGTTTAAAATGGACTATTCTCTAATTGTGGTGCGAATGCAAATTGTGAGGAAAACCAGAGCTTATTTGATGATGCAAATGTAAATGCATTGAATCCAATTTTGGGTGAGGATCTAACAGTTTTGACATTGCAGGTGTTTGATTAGTTAAAGAATTGTTTGACGGTACATCCATTTTCTTCTTTTGCTTTCTGTCCTTTGCTCTGCGGTTTTGAAACCAAATTTTAACTTGTCTTTCAGACAGTTGAAGATTCTGGGCCAGTTCTGATTTTCGCCTTATCGTGATGTAACGTGTATAGTGAAATTCTTTTTCCAATTCCAATCGTTGTAAATCTGAATACACAACGCGGTATTTATCTTTTGTCCGTGTTTTTCCTGTAACAAAAAAAAAATATTGATTGATGTTAAAAACTTTAAATAAAAACATCGATGATTTTTTTCCTAATACGTATATTTTAAAGTTATGATTTTATTTTTTTCACCCATATTAAAAAAAATGTTGACCTTATAGCAGACAAAATTTTGAAGAACCCGCACTAGCGCTAATGTTTTATCTTTAAAAGTATAATATTTATATAGAGATAAAGTAGAACCAATCGAGTTTATCTTATCTTGCTTTTAAGTTCACTAAAGTTTTAGCCTAATAATGATAAGAATTTCGGTTTATTTGATGTTAATATTGCTATTGAAAAACAAATTCTTAATTTAGTATTAGAATCATGGTTTTAATGTTATGCATAAATAAATTACATATAAGTATATTCATCTTCTACTTAATTTTCTCCAGTAACAAAAACGTTTAAAAATTAAAATTATTTATAATAAAAGTTTCAAAAATGACGAATAGGAAAAACGGAAAAATTATTATCATGCTTCAATATGAATTTATCATTCTAATGGTGCCTAATACACAAGAGAGCGATTTTCTAAGGAAACCACAAATGGTTAATCATTATTTTAAAAATTATTTGCATGTATGAATTAACAACTATAGGGGACAATATAATACAATTCAAATTCCGGTACATTTTCTAATATGAATTACACATGTTCAACTTTTTAACAAAAATATTACTGGAGGGTGGATTATTTTCATCAATAAATTCTATACACAACAGCATCTTCTATATTACTTTGTTGTGTGCATGTTTTGAATTACATATAAAAGTGAATGTAGTTAAATTAAAAATTTTATTTTTTAAGCTTTTTATACCATTTTTAATGAATAAAAATTTGCATTACATACATAATGTTGTTATGCCTTATCACTTCTATTCCTCATATAAATTAAAAGTGATTAATGAATTACTAATAAAAAAAATATTTTGTTTAATTTTTGTTTGATATTTTTAACGTTTATTGGCGTTCAATTGTTACATTCAATTACTTTTAAGTTTAAATCATGATAAAATTACAATTAAGAGGGATTTTACGAATCATACTACCAATTTTTAATGGATGCGGCAGAAGCCATCTCAGATTCAAATTTAACTAATTTCATTCGATTCCCCATCCTCGATAATGGTTAACTCCACTTTTTCCTGAAATTGTAGCTCGAACGGTTCGCCTAGAACCCTTCAAAGTTATTAGTTTAATAAGTGCCCTAACAATCCTTTTTGGCCAAAAGTCAAAGAAGTTTCAAAACTAGAGGCCTAAAACTTGACATGAAAGTGTAGTTTTATAAGCACTTCAACGGAGTGCTGTACGAAAAAACTCAAAAATGGCGGGAAAACTGACGATTTTCTGTTTTTTAAAGAGCACTTTTCAGAGCCTCAGAAACCTACCCGGTCCTCGTTGTTTTCTATCGGTCTATTGAAAAATATACGTAGAAACACTTGAACTTTGTAAATATATTCACTGTTTTAATGGCCGTTGAGATTTGGCATTTTAGTGAAAATTAGCTTTACAGATCTCCTTTGAGAACTCATATGGGAGCCATCGAAATGGAAAAATATATTTTTTTCTATTTTAAATCGAAAAGTACACTCTTTTACGTTTTTTTGCGTTTTGATCACTATTGTAGTCTTTTTAGAACGGGAGATATGATAAACACGAAAACTGCTGATTTTCAACAATTCATATAATATTAGTATTTCAAAACCACATCAAAAAAACAAAGGAATATCGTGTTTTTGGGGTTTTTTTGCAATAACCAAAGAAGGAATTTTTTTCTATGTTTTTGTCCCCTGCCCCACATCAAAAGCCGAAATGGGGCAAAAAAAATTTCATCAAAACTGACTATTTTTTGGTCTTTTTCTATAATTTTTCAAGAAATTTTTAAAAATATTTTCAAATTTCAAGGTTTTTTTTTAATGAAAAACAATTTTTATTTTCAAAAAAATTATTTTCTAAAATTTTTTTACAGTTATTTTTACTAAAATTTTGTGTTCAAATTTATAGCTTGAAATACTCAGGGATCAATTTGAAATTATCATTAAAAATATCATTAAAAATTATTATTAAAAAAAAAAACAAAAATTTTGGAGCGGCCTAACTAAAAAAAAAAATAAAAAACAAAATCTGATGCAGCGAGGAATATCTTTTTGTCGAGGTATTTTTCTTTGTTATAGTTGATTATTAAAGCAGTCTCCTATAATAAGAAAATAACTTGACAATGCCATATATATGGAAAATATCAAGTTTTGTTCAAGTGTTTTTCGCTGAGATTTTCAAATGCGCGATACTGTTTTTTTTTTCTTAAAAATAACTTTTCGTTTGAAACTGGCTTGAAATAAATTTTAAACGTTAATCAATAAACTTTATATCAACTTTTTGTCAAAGTCAAAAATCAAATAAGGTAAATTAAAAAAAAAAATAATAAAAATGTCGTTAAAAATACCCATGTAAATAGACGTATAGTAGAAATCCATTATTAAGCTGGAAAGCAGACCTTCATCATTTTAGATGGTATTGGACTTTCTAGCTTAATAATGGATTTCTATACTATATGTCTAGTGTAAAGAAAATTTTAAGCCCATATAATATCATTTTCGAATCATTTTTGATAAATTTTTGTGTTGAAGATTGTATTTTTATTCGTTTTTACTGGAAATATCCTAAAATAAATTTAAAACTAAAAAACAAGAGATCATTGAAAGACGGCTAGATTGATTGTTTTAATTTTTTATAAATCTATTTTTTTATTCAATTTTTAAAATTTGGAACGCGTCGGAAATTTAGTGGGTTTCATTATATTTTTTTTTGACTATAGTAAAATATATCTCTTAAATATAATTCAAAAATTTATTTGCCGTAAAACAGAAAATAAATAGATTTCCTCAAAAGCGTTAATAACAAAATCAAAGCGTTAGTATTTGACACCGACTGATTTTGCGTTTTCTAGCTTATAAAAACCCTATATTCATTAATGTAACGGTATACGTCTTATTAATAATTTCTTTTGAGTTGCATTGAATAAATTACACTTTATAAAATTAATACAGCTACGCAATACAAAATCTTAAAAATTTTTTACTCAAAGTTGAGTTTACAGTTCAAAGCTAAAGTTACACCTAAAAGATAATCCGAATACCTTTGTTTGTTTATTTAACCTGCTTCTTTTAGTTCTTAATTAGATCGGATTGAACAACACAAACTTTAGTCATCTTCAATAAGGTTTTTCCTTATTTTTACCTGTAGCAGACGATCCAAATTACTTAAGGGCAAGAAATCATACATTTATTGCTTAAATTAAAAGTTTGAACCGACATTTTATGACACCCTTTGCATAAACAAAAAGAATATTATTCTGTTTTTAAGATTAATAAAAAAAACCATCTTTATTATTTTTGGAATAATAAAAATTCTTAGTATTATATGTATCCATAGACCCATTGCATACAGAATAATTTAAAAAAAAAAACGAAGAAAATGTAATATTTGATTTCATACGAGGTTCTGAATGTGTATTTTACAGCTTTTTATTACTTAATTTGGACTTTTTCATCAGCTTCAATTTCATTAATGTATTCTCTTTTTATGTCATATAAAAAGCATCACTTACCTGGGTTAGGTTGGTATGATGATTTTTTCATCCATTCGTAGGGACTTTTCGTTGCAGCTGGTCTTGCTGGCGTTTGTGGTGAAGAAGATGAAGCAGGAATGCAAGGACTCGATATTTCGCTGCCTGAAACAGTTATTGGAGGAGACGGGATACTCTGTATTGCTTCATTATTATGCTCCAAAATACCATGGTGGTGATTCATTAAATTAAAGGACGGTTGTAAATAATTGTTTTGACTGGACGGCGAATAATTTTCATGTGTTATCCAATCTGGACTGGGTTGATGAAAAACGTGTGAATAATAAACTTGCTGTGGAGATGACTCTCCATTAGGTAAAAATTGACTGTTGGAGGGATGGTAGTTTGGATACCATGGGGTTGAAGGTGAATATGATAAATTTGAGCCTTTCTGGTACATTGTAAGAGGATGATTATAATAAGAAACCATTGCACGGTTCAACTAAATTCTGAAAATATAATGTTTTGTAAAAATAAATACGATTTTGTATACGAAGGTTCCGACGGAATTTTCATTCGTCCATTAAAAATTTTAAAAATGTTTCTGTTATATTTCCGAGCAGACGTGGAAAAAGTGTCTTTTTTCCCGGGAACCAAATTTCCAAGTTACGTTATTTATTTCCCAACTAAAAGCATTAAAATATATAGTTAAAAAAAATAATTATTCAATCATCCAATTTATTTATCTTTGTTTTTATTTTTTATTTTTTTTTAGAATTTAATTTTTAAAATGAAATTTCCCAATGTTTCTCGTTTTTTGTCTTCTTCAGTACTACCAAAATATATACTACTTTTAGACATTGCAATCTCGAACACAAGCTTGCTCGAGCTTTCGGCTTAGAGCATGAAAAGTCAATTTAAATTAAACATTTCAAAAAACTTTGAAATTAAAAAAAAATGAAAAATCAAATTTGTTGTGCGATTTATCATTTTTTAGGCAGCAAATTGTTAAAATAGGGCATTTTTGTAAAAAAAAGGTTTTGCTGACAAATTTTTGGCATACAAAGCTGAAACATCAAGAAAATATTTAAAAATTAAATTTTACAGCTCAAAATAAAAACTTTAAATCTTTTGTTCTTCGTTTGTCAAATAGTGTGATTTATCCTTTCAGGCCCTTCAATAATAAAATAAAAACAAATATTTTCCAACTTTTAATTTTTTGTTCTAAAAAATAAGTTTTGCAATCAACTTTTTTTAAATATTTTGCATTTTTTTTGTTTTTTGCCGACTATAAGATACTTTACGTTAAAAATTATTTCTTTTTTACCTATTTAACAATGAATAAATTTTGAATGAAAAAATTATTTATAAAATTTATACGTAAAATAAATAATTACAATTTTTGGTTCTAAATTTTCTTATAATATATCCCATTTTGAAATTTGAAACTTGAAAATCCTCGAGGTTTAGGCTTTCAAAAAGAGATTTTGCAATGTCTAACTACTTTCAATAGCGAAATGTTAATTTTTGCCTTTATAATGTATATTTGAACTTAGATCAATTAACCTTTTTTTACTTCCCAAGACGGTTTTGGGCTTTGTCAATTTTTTTGAATAGAAATTTTAATTTGCATGACTCAAGCTTTCCCGTTTTTCATTTCCTGAGGTTAAAACGCTACCCATTCTTTCAACAACTGCTTCTAAATATAATTATAAAAATAAATAAAAAAATCACAATTTCCCAAATTTTTTTTTCATGAATTTTTTCCTGAAAAATTGAAATTTTATCCAAATATTAAAATATTTGTATTTTATAAGAAAAAAATATCAATTTCCCAATTTGGAATTTTCTCCCTATTGAATAAAATCCGAGATAAAATCTTAATTTATTTATACTGAAGAAATTTTTTTTCACAAAAAATTTTAAAATTTTACCCAAATGTGTTGGTATTTTTCAATAAAATTTCCCATTTTTTTCTTATTTTCAATCCAATTTTTTACATATTTAGTAAAATTTCAAATTTCCCGGGAACCTGGTTCCCAGGTTCCCGCACTTTTTCCACCACCGTTTCCGAGATATTTTTACTTAAAATGAGGTAGAAAGTAAAATCAATATTGGAAATGAGTGATTACTATTGTAATTTAGAGTAAAAACTATTGGAAACTCTATTTGATTTTTTCACAAGACAAAGAAATGAAAAACTAAATAGTTCATCAATATGTCCATCAAAGAAGAAGAAACTTTTGTTTTGGCGAATTTTTTTTCTAATTATCTTTTAAAATTTTATGATAAAAAATTGTTATCGTGAAACATAGACAAAATTCGTGTAGCCACAAAAATGTCGAAATTTCAAGTTTATTATTTCAAAATTTTTGTTCACCAGGATTTTTTGTCAGAGGTGGAAAAAGTTTATTTATTACCGGGAACCAAATTCATTTCCCAAAATTATATTTTCACCAAGATGATGAAAAAAATCCTAAATTAAGTCATTTTTTATAGATTTTTTTAAGTCTCTCTCTACAATTTGCTTTATTCCCATTTCGCAAGAATTACAAAATTCTGGTAGTTATAGATTTTTTAAGTAATTCTACAAATTTTAATTTCTTAATTGATTATAAAATTTTTCAAATTTTCTCCTAAAAATTCAAAGTTTTTTTAAGATTTCTATAAATTACCCGGAAACGAGGTTTCCAGGTTCCTGCACTTTTTCCAGCGCCGACGAACCGTTTGGTCAGAAAATCTAAAAATGTGATTTATGTGTTTTAAAAAGTTTAAAATCACTGATAAAAAAATTAAAAATAAGGCGAATATAAATGTCACCAAAGCAAAAGTTCATTATTTTTGGATAGACATCAACATTGAACAATCAGATTTGGATTTCTATAAGTAATTTTAAAATCTGAGAATTTGGTATTTTTAAGAATGGAAATCTCCATATGTATGATAAAAAAGGGTAATGATATTTTTCAAAAAATACACATAATTATTATGATGATTAATTAAATTATTTCACAGTTTGAAAAATAAAAGCTCAATTCAATCAAAAAACATGAAAAACTCGACAAAAATCGAATAATCGGGTAAAACAGAATTTTTCAGGATTTTTAAAAATCGGTAAAAAAATTGGACGATTAAAGGAAAAAATAGGTATGTGTCGAATAAATTTTTAGTTTTGTATCATTTTCGATATATTAACTTATTGTTGGAAAATAGTCGGGAGAATTTTCAAATCGTATTATCTTACTCACCTTAACTGCTTGTGATTTTTTAGCAGAATTTTTCTTCTCTACTTCAATTAAGAGGTAAAAAAAGCCATTATACGTAAGACACTATTATTTTTTCATTTAGTTGTTTTTATTTTTATGATCACAGCGGCTAAGACACAAAATTATTAATTTATACAATCGTATTGGTTTTTACGTCTGGATATATCTCTAAAATACACTTTTCATTTGAATAATTTTATTTAATCCATTAAAGTGTAGCCTTCTTCTATGTAAATAATGGATTATTTGTTTCTAACACTTAACATGTCCAAAGTAAAAGAACTACTAAAATGTCTGCTTGTCGATACGTGCTCGTATTCAAACACAGTAAGAGATGAACTGAAGAAATATTATCTATCCAATTCGAAGTAAAGAAATAGGAACGCCTATAAAGGCTTTTTTTACCTGATTTTTCATTCATTGAGTTTTAGTGAATACCGCCTCTTTATTTAAAACATCCAATCACAATAATCATTCGATAAAAGGAGAGATAGAGTAAGAGACTGAAGAAAGAGGGAGACAAATACAAAAAATTGGGTCAAGCTCAGCCCTCAAAACAAGTATTTTTTTTTTTTTAGAAATATATCGAAAAAATGTAAATTAAAAGTATCGAAATAGAAATGATGAATTCAAAAAGATGGAAAATTATTGAATTTTGTTATTTAGATTCGTTAAAAACATTTTACGATTGCTTCTTAGCTAATTTTGATTGTATTATCAATTCTTAATTAAGCATCTCACAAACATTTTTTGTATGAAAATCCTGTTCTGGAAAATACAGAAAATATTAATGAATCTGTAAAAATTAATCCAACTGTGTTTCCAATTCAAAAAGTAGTAGAAGAAAAAAAGTAGAAGTAGAAGTAAATCAGTAATATTTATTTTGAAAACTGTAAAGTTTTTGGGTGAATTTTACAATAATAACATATAAATTTATCAATTGTTTTAATTTAAAAAAGTAAATTTTGATGTGATTTAAACCTTGTAGATATGAATAAAGAAGATGATTCTCGGCTTTATGCAACTAGAAGTTGCAAATTACGGGTATTGTTCATGCACAATAGGATCTAAAGGTCTGCGGTGGAGCCATCTATGTATTTAACACAACTCTTTAAGTAGGGTCGAAAAAACTTTTGACTTTGTAAGGCTTAATCTTTAACTTGAGTAAAAGTAAAAAACAAGTTTTGACTTAATAGGCTTTTTACTTAAGATTAAGTAAAAAGTCAATTATTTTTTAATTTTTCAAAATGTTCTAAGGACTTAAGAACTAAGCAAGCTGAGTAGACTTTGGCGACTAGGTTTTCTACAAAAAAAAATTAAAATCATGAGAACTCTCCATCTGTTGTTCTTGCGGAAACTTTAGGTTTCTATCAAACAGAACTTTTCAACAAAATAATTTCCCGGGCGAAAAGGATAAATCGCACAACTGCACTTTTTGACAAACTGAGAAAAATCAATTTAAAGTTTTTTACGGTTTTTGAACTGTTAAAATTTATTTATAAACAATTTCTTTACCAATTACCAACCAATGATGCCATCAGCGATACAGCCAAAACTGTCCGAAGTCGTTAACATCGCAACAATCATCGGATCTGTTAACATCCAAATTATAGAAGTTTCAAAAAATTGTAAGATTAAATCAGAACAAATTGAAAATTTTCGAAAAATATGTAAGCAATGCCGAGGATTATCTTCTAGTTATTAGTTAGGTTAGATTAAGTTTCTTTTGCTTTTCTTTAAAAAAAATTGTAGTAGCTAGGTCCTATATAAATGTTTCATTGTATTAATGTATTGATTGTATGAGAATATCCTACAAATAAAGTTTTGTTATGTTATGTAATCATTATTAATCATATTTCTTAAATTTGTTTTTATACTTTTAAGTAAAATCCAAAATGTAATGCTAAAGAAAACAAAATGTATTACCTAAATTTGTAATTTTCTTTCTAAATACATATTTGATTTATGAACGTCTTTTTACCACATTTCGAAGAAAATAAAGAAAAATCGGAAAGTCAATGAAATGTTACGGAGTAGCTTGGAGTGTGAAGTTGTTTTTAATGAATACATTGAGGCATCGAAGAAATAATAATAATTTTTTGGATAAAAAGATACATAAATGATTCTTAGTTGATATCCTATTTGTGCATCTATCAAAAAAGAGACAGCCGTATTTGTAAAAAAGCATAATTCGTAATAATTAATTGTTATTTTTATATTTTATATCATTTTATTTTTATTATCAATTATTATTATATTCGTAGTTATATTTTTGTAATTTTGTATAATGTAATTAACATAAAATAATTACTGAGAATGTGGAATGTGAAAAATGGTTCTTTAGACTACTACTTTTTCTACTTTTTAACCTAGTCAGGAGTTTATCTGTTTTGTAAATTGTTGTCCATAAAAGCATGGGAAGAGAAGAAATAAAACTTAGTAATAATAATAATAATAATAATGAAATATATAAAACTTTATGAGAATTTAAGTAATGTGAAAACTACTGAGAAAAATTCTCGGTGACACCACAACACTCCGAAAATCACTTGACAAAATTTTGGGCCCACATGTCCACAATTTTTGGGGAAACATAAAACTTTCTAGTATACTAACGCTACAATGTTCAAATACGAGAACTCAACGTTATTCCAACTGTTATTCCAGAAATATTAAACTTTAGTGGTTTTTTTTTCTATTAAAATAAAAAAATCTATATTTTGAGTCGTAAATTATTCAATATTAGTAGTCTACAATATTTTTTTTAAATTAAATATCTAGCAAGTTTGATGCTTTTTTAGTACAGCGACAAAATTATTAATTATTTGACACACCTTTTGAAAAATATGAGACAAATGTCGACTAATTTTTATTTGAATAAAATTATTTAAAAGAAAAAAAAACGAGAATAAATTGCATTCGTTTATAAAACGAATGACTTGACCGTATTTCAATGTGTTCAGCTCCATGATTTATGAATATGCTATCAAATCTGTCATTTGAAAAGAATTCGCCAAACCTGCTAACTCAAACAAAGTTAAAGTGGCACACCACACAGACGGACGGACGAACGGACGACACCACGAGCACAATACCGCATTTTTTTCAAAAATTTGAAATGCGATAAAAACATTGTATTTTGTCCAACGGGGTTTGTTCAAAATCTTTATTTTTAAAATCCGCCGGAATTTTAATAGTTGCTTACTATTCTTTAGCAGAAACTTTATATATAATTTATTTAAAGGATCCTGTAAAAAAAACAACGAATCAACGATTTCGATTCTCTGCATTTCAAATAAGGCCGCTCCAAATGAAAATCAAAAATAAAGTTCGATCCCCCATTTCAAATGTCTAAAATCCAATGGGGCGGAAAAAAAAGTAAAAATTTTTATCAAAATTGACCGTTTTTTGCTCTTGTTCATAATTTTTCGAAAAAAAATAAATTCAATTTTTTGTGAAAATCGAAATTTAATATGAATTTTCTTCTCTGAAAAAATTTCAAAAAAAATTATTTGCAATTGTTTGAATTTTGAAGTATTTCAAATTTTTTTTAGAGCAAGCACAACACGAAATCGCAAGAAATCCGATATTGACCGGTCGTGAATATGTGGAACACAAGGGTGGTAGGGAGTATCATCGGATTTTCTATAATATTGCAAAGACAATCGGTGCGGACAAAACCATACGTAGAATGACAGTAACCCTTGAATGCGCACCTGATTCAGGTTTACCGGGCTCCATCTATAACGCTGCAGAACGAGCAACAAATAGGTAAAGTTTAAAAATAACTAGAAAAATTAATAACTTATTTAAAAAATTTAAATTAATAACTTATTACTTATTAATAAAATAACTTACTAACATGAACTCAACTTGTTTAAATAACAAAATTTGTATCGAAATTTAGATGAAAAAGATTGTATTAAATTTTTATTATGTGAAATTTTATATCAATTTTGTCTTAAAACTTTTATGAAAATAAAAATTGATTTAATGTGAAAAATCCTCATGCGACATAAAGTGAAATAGTCAAATTTAATGGCCTTATCTCTTTTTAGTTACTTAATCGATGTCAAGAAACATCCCGATTATAAGGTCCATAAGACTTGGTCGGCAAGCTACCAATACAGACGACCCAACGAAGATAACAGGGTTTTTAATGAATTCATGGATGAAATAGGAATTCCTCCTGAAAAAGGCTTCCATGCCGATGGGTTTTATTTGCTGAAACTCCTGGTGCGCAAAGTTATCTTTGAGGAATTTGACGATGAAGCTGACGATGTAGTGTACGTGTATGACAGCGCACGTACAACGGTCACTTTGTGTATAGACTTTGACTCGGCAACACTACATTCTGGCGACGAGGAGTAAAAAAGCCTAATTTGGAAGGTCATGGATACAGGTAAATATGAAAAAAGAAGAGAAACAGTCAGAGGATCAATCAAGGATCCTCGAAATGTTGAAGATGGGAAGAAAGGTGTAAATTTACACAAATAAAAAGCGAAAAATAGTGCGGCGTAAGGGACGCCATAGTAGGAAAATGATTTTTGTGAAGTTAAGGGAAAAAAGGGAGAATTGTGGGAATTCTGAGAGGAAAAACTACTAAGGGAAGAGTAGAAGAAGGGAACGGAAGTTCTAAATTGACAAGGGAGGTCATAAATATGGAGAAAAATGATGAAAATAAGAATAATTGCACACACAGAGACGGGAAACGGGTGGATACGGGATCCTACCGGATAAAAAAAGAGGGCCCGTAGAGAAAGGTGAATGTGCAATGGGTTTAAAAAAGAGAAGAATTGCGGGGATTCTTGATTGAAAATGATTGGGGAACAGAAAAAATAAAAAAATGAAATGTTTACTTAGAGAAAAACACGAATTATCACGCTTTCAACCCGGAAGAGACAGTTCTCGGACTAATTGGTTGAATTGGAAACGATCATTTGAGATTCACGCAAGGGCTAAAGGCATCGAGTCCCAACAACAGAAAAAGGATTTACTCCTTCATTTGGGAGGTCCAAGCCTACAATCAACGTATTTTTTATTGCCGGGGGCTATTGAAGGAACAGAAGGAGAGTACGAACAACCGTACTTAAAATGCGTTCAATTATTAGATGAGTTCTACGCGCCAAGATTGAACAAACAACACGAAGCCTACATGTTACGTTTGATTGAGCAACGGCCGGAAGAGAAATTTGACGCTTTTGTGCAACGAATCAGAGCGCAGTTGGAGAGATGCGGCTTTGACAGAGAGACATATGACTTGATGTTGATTCTTCAGCTACTGTCAGGGGTCAAAAGCGTCGAAATTCGCAGAAGAATTTTGGAAAGAGAGCGCTCCGTCGATGAAGCCATAAATTTGGGACGTCAAGATGAGGCAATGAGGGAAAATTTAACATCATACACGAAAGACCAGCGTTTCCCAACAAATGAAGTGATGGTACAAAGAATTGTTCGACCAAATTATTCGAAACCAAGACCAAAGAAAACGTGCTTTAACTGCGGAAGCGAAAATCATTTGTCGTATTCAAAATTCTGTCCGGCACGAAATCAAATTTGTGAGAACTGCGGGAAAATTGGTCATGGCGAGGCAACTTGCAGAGCTCCAAAACGAAAGCTCGTCACTCCTGAAGACACGAACACTAAGAAATTGCGTTGCCAAATGATCAATCAATTGATGGAAGATCCTGATCGAAATTTCGTGTTTTATATGGGGAATGACATTAAGTTGAAGTTCGTAATAGGCAGTTGCGAGGTAAAATTACGTGTTGATTCAGGAGCGGACATCACAATAATTTCCGGAAAGACGTGGCATGAAATCAAAGACAAAATCCAGTATTGGGACCAAAGAAACGTGAAAAATCAATCATGTTTTGGATAGATAGAACAACTGTGACAAAAATCTACATAGCTCCAAACGGGAATGACGATCTGATTGGATATAAAGACGCCATAAATCTGAAAGCGTTGTTCGTGGGTGACGTCACGGAATTAGAAACAAACAAAACCGCAACAGTCAACAGATTACATGAAAAAGAAAAATTCCCAAAGATCGAAGGATACCAAATCAAGCTCGAGATTGATCATTCAGTAACTCCAATGCAATGGGATTATCGAAAAATTCCATTTGCCCTTGACGAGAAAGTTGAAGAAAAAGTACAAGAACTTTTAGAAATGGACGTAATCGAAAAATTAGATCAACCGCCGACATGGCTATCGCCTAAAGTATTTACAAGTAATGAAGAAAAATTGAGATATCCGTTTATGCGTAGATATGAGGAAAGCAAACATGGCGATTAAAAAAGGATTTTACGCGTTCGAAAGTATTGATGATTTGATTTTCTCGATCAAAAAACCAGCCAAACTCTCAAAAATGGATATGTCAAATGCGTATCCCAGCCGTGCAAAGCTGAGAGTTAATTTCCATCGGTAATGGAAAGTTCCAATGAATTTGAAATTCTTACATTTTTTCTTAATTTTATGCACATTTAAGGTGTCCCATTCATTTTTTGAAAGTATAATGTTAACTTTTGATGAAAATTTATACCTCCCAAAAATTCTTTACGCGTATACTTCAGATTTGATGAATATTTTTTGCTCTAATTTCATTTACATTTTAATTTTTATTTAAAAACAATTGTTTCATTTTCAAAAAAAATCATTTTTAATCGACTCATTTTTTCCGTACGGATATACGAGATCCTGTACGGCGAACAGCGCACACAAATCTATGGGTAGAATTAGACTTATATTAGACTAATTATTAGACCAAATTTAACCCAAATATTAGACTAATTTTACCATCTCAGCGCGGCTGGGATTATTTATTCGAACTCGAGGAATCGTCACGAAATGTCACAGCGTTTGCCGTTAAATCCGGGAATTATCGATTCAAACGTCTAACTTTTGGTGTTAAATCCGCTCCAGAAGAATTCGCCAGGGGTATGGATTTAATATTTAAAGGAATCAAAGGCGTTATTAGATATATGGATGATGTGCTGATCTATGGAGAGTCACAAAAAGAACATGACGAGAATTTAGAAACTGTCAGAACGGTTATCGAAAAGAACAAAATTCCGTTGAACGAAAATAAATGTGTATATGATGTCGAAAAAATTGAATTTTTGGGACACGAGATATCGAATAAAGGAATTCGACAAACAAAAGAAAGAGTTGAAGCGATCCTGGCATTAACAGCCCCGAAGACTAAAGGTGAATTACAAAGCTTGTTGGGATTAGTCAACTACGTACAAAAATTCATTCCGCATCTGGCAACCCAAACTGAAAAACTGAGAAAACTATTGGCTACAGAGGGTTGTTTCTGTTGGAAAAACGAACATGAAGAAATATTATCGAATATCAAAAATTGGATGGCGAAGGAAGATTACTTGGGATATTTTGATAAAAGAGAAAATTCAAGTAAGTAATTGAAGGGAAAAGGGAATGGAGGGATTTTATATTGCGAATTGGTTTTGTGTTTCTTTTTAGGTGATCACAGATGCAAGTCCTGTGGGTTTGGGAGCCATATTATTGCAAGTAGATAAATACGGCAACACTCGGATCATCGCCTACGCATCTCGTTCGTTGTCTCCAGCAGAACGCAAGTACTATCATACAGAAAAAGAAGCATTAGGGGTGGTATGGGGCGTAGAGAAGTTTCATTTGTACGTGTTTGGAACAAAGTTTGAAGTGATAACGGACTGCAAGGCGTTGGAAACGTTGTTCAAACCAAGCCTTGGAACAATATTATTTTTTATTTATGGGGTAAAAATATTTTCAACAATAATTTATTTTCCATAATTTTCTTCGTCAATAATTTATTTTCCATAATTTTTTTCGTCAATAATTTATTTTCCATAATTTTTTAAACAATTATTTATTTTCCATAATTTCTTTAGAAAATTATTTATTTTCCATAATATTATCAAATTAAAAATTATTTATTGCAATATATTGTTAAAATTTAATTTCAAAATAATGAAGAAATGATTTATTTTTTGCAAAGTTGTATTTTTTTTAATGCTACCTTACACATTTACCGAGAAATTCATCAATTTAGTAACATTTCTCATAATTTTAGTGGAATTTTTTTGAAATTATGTGTTAAATTAATAGAAAATTCAACCAATTTTAAAAATTGACTACACAAAATATTTTTTCCATAATTGTCCCATGATTTTTCTCGACAATTATTTATTTTCCATAATTTTTTTCGACAATTATTTATTTTCCATAACTTTTCTCAACAATTATTTATTTTCCATAATTTTTCAGAACAATAATTTAATTATGGCAATAAATAGTATTGAACAATATTATTGTTTCAAGGCTTGGTTCAAACCGACCGCAAATCTACGCTTACAATCTTACGACTTCGAAGTTACGCATCGTCCTGGAAAAACCAATATCGCAGATCCGCTATCAAGATTGGCGATCAGAGATGAAGAGGAACGAGACGACGATTTCAGTCGTGAGAAACAATTGATAATGTACGTACAAGAGATTGCGCCACGAGCAATTCCCCTCAGCGAATTAGAAAAGGAATCCGTCATGGACGAGCAGATCGAAGCGGTAAAAAGAGCACTGCAAACCGATGATTGGCAAGGCGTTTCTCCGAAATTCATCGAAATCAAACAAGAGCTATGCCAAGTGGGTGAATTGTTACTCTGAACAGGAAGAATTGTAATTCCAAAAACATTACAAGAGCGAATTTTGGATTTGGGGCATACTGGTCATCCCGGCATAGTTGGCATGAAAAAAAGAATGCGGGCAAAAGTTTGGTTCAGTGACATGGATTCGGCCATTGAAGAGAAAGCACGAGCGTGTTTAGGTTGTACAGTCACATCAAAACAAGATCCTCCAGATCCGTTATCTATTCGTCCAATACCAAATGCTCCTTGGGAAGACATCGCGATAGACTTTAAAGAAGCATTGCCAAATGGTAATTGTCTATTAGTGGTGATCGATTATTATTCTAGATTCGTACAAGTCGCTGAATTGGAGAAAGCTGGGGCTTTGGAAACAATCACGGCTTTGAAGTTCATGTTTGCGGTTACGGGACTTCCGAAAAGCATCACCGCAGACAATGGTCCACAATTCGCCTCGTCTGAATTTAAAGAATTCTGTGCAAATGAAGATATTCATTTGAAAACCACCACTCCGTATTACCCAGCCATGAACGGAGAAGTAGAGCGATTCAATCGCAACATCAAGAAGAGGCTCCAAATCAGCCATGTCATGGATACAAATTGGAAAAATGATTTAGCTGATTATTTGTTAGCTTATAATAACATGATTCATTCAACAACAGGAGTATCTCCGGCTTATCTGATGTTCGGAAGAGAGTTGCGTGACAAACTGCCAAGTTTAGAGCAGTCAAATCCGAATTGGCTTCACGAAGATATCATCCAACAAGATTTACGGAACAAAAAGAAGCGTAAAGAATATGCAGATAACAAAAGACAAGCGAAGCCGAACGAAATTAATGAAGGAGATCTCGTGTTAACCAAGAATCAGACAAAAAATTCTGCCCTCACACCAAATTTTGGAACTGAAAAATTTACAGTAGTACAAAAAAAGGAGCAGATATGATAATTGAGTCAGAGGACAAAAAGAAAAAATACAGACGTCACGCATCTCATTTGAAAAAAGTTGTTGAAAGAAAAGAGAACGGAGAAGACGAAGTTGGCGAAGATCAAGGACGTCGTAGACCACAGAGAATCACCCGTAAACCAAAATATTTACAGAATTATTTCCAATAAAGAATTTGAAATACACAAAGATTAAATGAACGTAAAATGTTGAGTTGAAATAAACGATTGATTTAATAGAACGATTTAGTTGTTTTAAGGAAAAGAGGAGATGTAGTGTACGTGTGTGACAGCGCACGTACAACGGTCACTTTGTGTATAGACTTTGACTCGGCAACACTACAGACGAAACAAACTAATAAACGATTTATACAAAAAAAAATAAGCGATAAACAAAGCATCCCTATCGGAAATATGGACTATGTATAAATACATGTATAAGTGACTATAGGCGCTATTCATGTATAAATATATGTATAAATCCATTGATATATCTATAGTTCAATTATGTACATGTATTAAAATATGTTTTTATATATGGTTTTATACATGGTAATTTTGAGCCAAAAGTAATCGTGTATATCGAGGTGTATAAATACATATTTTAGATATAGTTTTATACACGGGGATATTTAAACTTTAAAAAACTTCAATAATGTGTATAATATATCCATATATATTACTATAGTAATATACACAGAGTTGTTCATTTTGCCGGCAATCTTTGGAAAATCTTCAAAGGGAGAGTACAAGGGACAAGCTTTTTTTGAAACAAAAATTTAAAAAAATGTGAAATTAAAAAAATATAAAAAATGTGAGATTAAAAAAGTTTAAAAAAAAAATTAAAAGAAAATATTAAAAAAAATTGTTCCTGATCATGAAATTTCCTGTCTTGTAGGACAAACATAAAAGGTAAGAATTTATAAAAATTGCAATATTTTGGTTTGATATAAAAAATTTTTTCTCCATTAGATCCTGTTCTACATGGTAACTTGAAATGGAAAAACTTCGGGCTCTCGTATGGTAAGTAAACTTTTATATTTTCGAAATTTTTATTTTACTTTTTTTTCTTTTTTTGCAAATTTAGGTATTAGGACAAATATAGTTGCCGGCAGCACTTAGGAGGAATTGTATTGTAACGACGAGTCAGCCCAATCTACAGAAAGGATTTCAGCAACAGATAATTCAAAAAATTGTTCGAAAATAATTTTTATAAATAAATGAACTAAAGTAAAGTAAAAACGAATTTAAATTGCATGAAAACCTAAAAAACCTGCAAAAGGAGCCCAAAAAACCATCCAGATAAAACCATGTATATAACCATGTATAAAACCATAGCTATGAATCCATGTATGAAATCATGTATAAAGATATATCTAATTCCTTTTTTTCTTCATATTAAATATACATACTTTTAGTATAGATTTATACACAAAATTAGATATATCTATATACATGGTTTTTTCTTATAGGGATAAACAACATAAAAACATAAACAAACTAGTGATCATAGAATCGAAAAGTAACAGCGAGGAGGGTGGTACTCTCGATCGGAAGTGCACCAATTTTTCCATTTCCGATTGATGGAACCGAGACGAATGAAAGTGATAAGTCGCCTGATGGCGCTACAGGCACGTTGTCAATATCCTGGTTGGAGCCACCAAAACGGATGTGCGTCAAAAATTGGAACTAATTTTGAGACGAATGCAATTGATAAAGACTTTTTTCACACAAGTTTCCCATACAAGTTACTCGACTGGTACAAGAAACTTGAAACATAATAAATAAATACAAATACTTGGTGAATGACAGAATTTTCAGAGCTTTAAATTTTTCACTGTAAGAAACTAGATTTTTCTTCGTGCGCCATATTGAGAGATAAGGGAAAATTATTTGAAAGAGTTATAGTGAAAAACTGGAAAAGCAAAGAAAAAATGACATCAATATTTTAAGCTAGTTCCGGGATAGATTCAATGAGCGAAACATAGTAGTTTTGGGTGCGTTTTCGATTATTGACACAGCAAATTTAAAAAGAAGAGACTCTTTGGGACTAATTGCTAAAGTGGAACCTAAAATAAACATTAATTTAGAAATGGGCAACAACGCCGTTACGGCGAACAAAAAAGTAGACGCTGCTGAAAGTGTCAAAGAGTTTCTGGAACAAGCCAAAGAAGAATTTGAAGAAAAATGGAAGAGAAATCCAACTAATACAGCTTGTTTAGATGACTTTGACCGAATAAAGACACTTGGCACTGGTTCATTTGGCCGGGTTATGATTGTGCAACATAAACCAACCAAGGATTATTTCGCAATGAAAATTTTAGATAAACAAAAGGTGGTTAAATTGAAACAAGTAGAACATACACTGAATGAAAAGCGGATTTTGCAAGCAATTCAATTTCCGTTCTTGGTCAGTTTAAAATACCATTTCAAGGACAATTCTAATTTATACATGGTATTAGAATATGTGCCAGGAGGAGAAATGTTTTCTCATTTGCGAAAGGTTGGCAGATTTTCTGAGCCACATTCAAGGTTTTATGCTGCACAAATTGTCCTAGCGTTTGAATACTTGCATTACTTAGACTTGATCTATCGCGACCTTAAGCCTGAAAATTTACTAATTGACTCGCAGGGCTATTTGAAAGTCACTGATTTTGGTTTTGCAAAACGTGTCAAAGGCCGCACATGGACTTTATGCGGTAATATTATTGATTTATACATATGTATATGTATATTTTTTTATTTTATTATTTTTTTTTTTTTTTTGTTCTTTGTGTATTCTATAATTTTATGCCAATTTTTTCACTGTAGGAACTCCCGAATACCTAGCACCAGAAATAATATTGAGCAAGGGTTACAACAAAGCTGTCGATTGGTGGGCATTAGGCGTTCTTGTCTACGAAATGGCGGCTGGCTATCCACCATTCTTTGCAGACCAACCTATTCAAATTTACGAAAAAATAGTTTCAGGAAAAGTTCGTTTCCCGTCTCACTTTGGTTCGGATCTGAAAGAACTATTAAGAAATCTCCTCCAAGTCGACTTAACCAAAAGATATGGTAATCTTAAGGCAGGAGTAAATGATATTAAGGGACACAAGTGGTTCTCGTCTATTGATTGGATTGCAATTTTCCAAAAGAAAAATGAAGCACCGTTCATACCAAGGTGTAAGGGTCCAGGAGATACAAGCAATTTTGACGATTACGAGGAAGAAGCATTGCGAATTTCCAGCACTGAGAAATGTGCCAAGGAATTTGCTGAATTTTAAATTCTCTAAGGTAATTAAAACTTAGATAGCTTGCGTATCTGGGATTTTGTGTCATAAGAAATAATACACAAACTAAAAGCTGATAATTGGAAAACACCTATTTAGTTTCCCATAATGTATCGTCGTCACAAAAAAAAAATCAATATATATATAAATATATATATTAACTACTTATACATAATAATAATAATAACTAAATATTAGATATATCATTAATGTTTTATTAAAAAAAAATATTATTCTTATATGTAGAAAAGTCCAATTTGGTATGTTGTAATAATAACAGTCATCATTGAATTCGAATTTCAATCTGTTATCCTCACAATTGATTTCTTTAAAATCGTGAAAAAGCAAACAATATGTATCCTTATACATTTATATATAAATATAAAAAAAAATAAAGAAAAATATCCTTATATTATTTCAAGATTTTCATAAATATAAAGTTGTTAGTACTATCTATGTATGTTATGTATTATTTTGAGCATATGTAATATAAATAGATCTCCAAAAAAAAACTTGTTTTATTAACTTCCAACAACATACTTAAATATGATGGTAAGAAAATTATTTAGTACTAAGTACTTCTTTTTATAGATAAAACTAATGGATACATACAATTTTTTACAAATTTAGATACATAAAAATAAAATACATCGTTTTCTTTGTTTTTAAATAATTTATATTTATAAATATTCCTATTTATTATTCATGAAAAAAAAATGAAAATTAATTTTCGTAACGGTGCTCTACAAAAAACCTTAGAGTTTTATTTAGTAAAATTTGTGCTTTGTCAATTTCCATGTTCTCTAATTCCGCAACTATATAATCTCCGGCTTTTCTAAATACTGTCTTTTTCTCAGAAGTTGATAAATTGGGTCTTTTTCTTAGATTTCTCGACACTTTGAGACTTGTGTGTGACTTTGCATCGTCTTCTTCACTGCTTCCAGAATTAAAAGCTACATTTTCATATGCACCTTCCATTCTCATACAATTCTGTTTGCTATTTTTGGCTAAAAATACGTTCTTACGCCGTAAACCTTTATTATTTGTATGTATATCAAAATTAGAGAGACATTTTTCTTTTGGCATCGTTTCCATTGTGATATGGTTTTCGACTTTCAGGCACGATTCGTTTCCTCGGTCAACTTGAATTCTTTCTGTAATAAGTATATTGATATTTTAACCAACTATTGCTTCAAGGCGTAAATTTTATTTACCTAATACTTCATCTTCTACATTAGCCATTGTTTAATTAATTGATTGTTTAAGCAGCATACTCCAAAGCATAAAATTATTTTTTTCTGTTTTCCTCACTCAGTCACTATGAATACGCGCGCATTCCGGTCACGAGCCGATTCCACCACAGCTCAATGCACAATTGGAAATTTGGGACCGACCCAAGGCACAGGCGGAACCAATCATTTTCATCATCCGTCGACAACTTTCGATTCAAGCAACCACCTTTTCGCATTTTCAAAGACGTCCAAGTGCAAAAGATCGAACTATATTCGAAACAAAATGTGCAAAAACCCTTGCTGAATGTACTGCAAACGAGTTAAAGAGTTATAAAAATACATATTATCAGGACCACCATCACAATTTTTTGTTTGAAAAAGAAAAAAAACACCCTTAATAAATGAAAATTTAGTCGTAATTTTGCTAAGAGCTGAGACGAGAAAAATGACGGACAAAAATGTAGTGTTGGAAGGATATATGAAAAAACTGAAAACAACGAAAAAAAAATATTTTGTCTTATTTGGTGATACCAGAGATATGTTTGCTCATCTAAGGTATTACGACTCTGAGAAAAAATTTAAGCAAAGTCTTAATAAGCGTGATACTCCCAATTCGAAAAAATGTATAATCTTACGGGAGTGTTTCAATATAAATAGAAGATTGGATACTAGGCACCCAAATGTGCTTGCACTTTATACTAAAGAAGAATGTTTTTCTATCATTTTCGAGTTTGAAGAAGATCTTCATAAATGGCTAAATGCGTTGCTGCGCTTACAAAAAGGATCTTCACTAAACGATAGTGAGCCTACCCCTCGTCCACAATTCGGTAAGTTATCGAATAACTTACTGCAACGTCTAATTGGTCTTTATTTAATTGAACTTGTTAAAAAATTATTTTTATGTACATTAGATCATATTTGGGAAGTTAACATTGAGAAAAAGGGACTTGGAGAAAGTAAAGGTTTGCATGGGCCATACAGGCTATGTATATGTGAGAAAAATTTGTCGTTTGTCAAAGCTGGCATACATCTCACTCCAAACAGAGATACAAATTTGGACATCATCGACATTTCATTGGGCAGTATAAGAAGGTTTTTGTTAATAAATTCACACTTGAAATATTTTTTTCATACTAAATATTTATTAACAATAAAAACAGGTATGGAGCACAACAATGTTATTTTTACTTGGAAATTGGCAGAGTGTCTAAAACGGGCCCTGGTGAACTCTACTTGGCAACTGCAGATCCATTAACCGCTCAAAATCTTTATGATACCATATTGAGGTAATTACAATTCAGTTTGGCTTAATAAGCTTTAAATTCAATTCATTGCCTGATTTTAAATAGGTATGTAAAACAAGGAAAAGTAATAGAGGAATCTACCGCTGTTTACCACAGAGATAGATCGTTGTCAGTCAATGAAACTTCTAAACCCGTAACGCAGTACAACATTGGTAGCATGGAGCTCAATTCTGAAATAAAGCCTTACAATGGTAGGATTTTTTTTTTATTTTATGCAAATCAATAATACAACCAAAATATAGATTCTTGCCATAGAGAAAGATGTGATAGTTTACCGAGTTCAAATGTCATATCTTTAAACAAAACCAAATCTGCTACCAGACCGTACTCTGTTTGCAGTCGTTCACCAACGACTCCTAGTCCACTAAGTCCGATGTCTCATACTTTATCGAGCAAAAGTGACGACGATTCATCATTCACTGTTGATGAGGTGGATTGTATAGATGATGTATCAAAAAATTTCAAAAACCTAAGGTATTTCTTATATCTTATTATTTTTATAATTAATGCGCATTAATGAACAGTTTGTTACAGTTGCTCTCATTCAAAAATGACTATTTTGGAAGAAACATCTGAAGATATGAGTATTTCTGAAAAAGGACAAACACATGTATGTTATTAATGCTTTTAATTAAAAAAAGAAAATGAATTAAAAATAATTTTTTCTTAAAGCTGCATGAAAATACTCCAGTAACAATCTCCGAATCTTTGGTAGAGAAACAGGAATACTTAGAAATGTTACCTTCACTTGAAAGTAAAACAAGGTAATACATATTACTTATATAAATTAAGAATGTTTTTTTCTGTTTTCAATTCTATTTGTTTTAAACTTTTTAGAACGGAAGTACGAAGCCGGACATCAAGTTTTGCTGAAGACATCCCAAGTTATAATACTCGATTCCATCTTCCAGATGGCTTAAGTTCCTCTGCTTCAAGTGTAACTTCTGGCACCCCCTCGACGGACACACGTTTTTCGGCGTTTCATCTTGAAAAAACTTTTTCACATTTTAGCGAGGATAACAATGATTTCGTTTTGAGACCAACCAGGACCTATTCTGTAGGAAGTAAACCGGATAATATTAAGACGAAAACTTTAGATGGTTTCAATACTGATGGTTAGTACTAAAAAGTTTGAAAAAAAGAAAAAATATTTTAAATTTCAAATGTCATTTTAGCTCATAAGAATTCTACGAGGATCCGTGCATTTTCTGTTGG
This sequence comes from Culicoides brevitarsis, assembly GCF_036172545.1. Taxonomy (NCBI): domain Eukaryota; kingdom Metazoa; phylum Arthropoda; class Insecta; order Diptera; family Ceratopogonidae; genus Culicoides; species Culicoides brevitarsis. Next base: position 22,082,050 of record NC_087086.1, on the reverse strand, counting down.
ATCAAAGGTGAAAAATCGACTAAATGATTTGGGAAAAATTGATACGAAAGAGAAAAAAATGAGAAAGCCGCAATCAGATAAGTGCACTAGTGTACCCGCTTTAATAAAAACTCCAAAAAGCGGAATAAGTGATCAGGCTGATCATATTAGTTTTCAAAATAAAAGTGGGAGTCTGAACCGTTCCATTTTCGGATCTCCAAAAACCACAGATTCTTCAGAGTACATGGTCATGCACCCTAGCAATAACAATGCTGAGAAATTCGTACAGGAAACTAAAAAATCTGATTATGTTGAGATGGGAGCACGATCTGATAGGTTTTCATCAAAACCTATTGAAATAGTAATAAAAAAGAATAATGATAAATTTCAAAGTCATGATACCACTTCTAGTCCTCAAATTGATTATGCATCCGAAATTGATAGTCATAATACTATGTTTCCCTTGAGTTTAGACAAAAATTCAACGTGGGATATGAAGTCACTACCATTAGAGTCGAAGTTAACAACAAGTAACTCTCAAGAGCATCAACATAATGATGTTGTAATCGATAGCACTCAACATATCGACGAAGGAGATTATGCGACACTTTTGCCTGGTGATGGATTTGAAAACAAAAAAGATGAAGATATGAAAGATTACAAACCAAACTATATTGATTTATATTTTCCTCAACAAAGTAAAGAGAATAACTGTAATCCCAAGAAAGATGATACAACAACAAAATCCACATATGCACAAATTGTGTTTCCTGATTTTCAGCCAAAATAAATTAAACCTTTTAACAAACAATCTTTTGGTTTACAATTTAAATTGTTTAAATTTTTATCGAATGCATCAATAGATTTTTTTAGAAACGTGGAAAATACAGACTAAAAAGACGGACACATTTTTGGAAGCAATATTTTTTTGTTTCTCGTTGAAAGAACTTAATGAAAATGATGACGTAGGGACTAGGTATATACTATAAATTTGTACATATTGGTTAGATATGACGTCGTTATTTTGCGTCTGCGGTGTTTCGTCTTCAATTTCATCTGTAGCTCTTATGCCATATGACTCGATATTGCAACTTTATTATATTACAATACTTTGAAAGATAAACACGTGAAAAACAGTGTAGCCGTTATTATTAATAAATAAATTATTGGCAAATATAAATTTATTTTATGATTTTTTGTGATATTATTGTGAGAGTTAAAAAATAAAAATTTATAAAAACTCGTATTGGAAGAAAAATAAATAAAAAAAAAAATTGAATGAAAATAAAAGAAACTTATGAGTATTATGCAGGAGAAAATTGATAAAATTCAAAACTTTAAAGAAGAACTATCCTTTTGCGAATTTTGTTTATCCAATAATTGTAAATGTAATGTTACAATATTTAATATATACAAGTTTTTGTTTGATGATTTGAACAACAACAAGGATTTGCCTGATTCTTCCGTTTCATGTATGTAACAATTTTTTAAGAGTAGCTTTTATAAATATCCAGGAGTCTTGACAAAGTTTGTAGGTTCCCTGTCTTCAATAAAATGCCGTACTATGACGTCATGTGAGAAAACAGTATTTATTTATATAACGTTACAAAGACGTCATTTATTTGATTTTTTTTATCATTGATGTCATAAGAATGACGCAAACATAGTCCTGCGCATTAAAATACAATGAATTAAAATGTTTTACCCCGTGGCTAAGTTATGTCTCAAAATAATATTTTTAAAACTTTATGACCTTACATGATTAGAATAATACTTTATTTATATTTTTTGTTTAATATTCTTTTTTGTTTTTTTGTTCAATAATTATGTATTTTGTGTTGAAATATACATGTTTCATACCTACAGAGTACATATTTCTAATGTACTGAACAACAAGTTTGTACGTTGCTCAAAAGAAATGGTGAACCTTCACGTTCCTTTTTAAACTAATTTTTGGGACTCTTGTATTGTAAATTATATGAAATAAAAGTTTATGCGTATTTACCGAAGTTAATAAAAATGGAGTACTTATTTTAAATCTTAATTGCTTAGTGACCTAATAATGAATAATTTAATGCTCACTGATTGTTAAAAATCAAAATTTTTGATCGTTTTAATATTTATTTAAAATGTATCTGACTCGAGACTCGAAACCATGATTGACTCCAATCGTGCTCATAATTTACTGATATCTTTTAGAAACCCTTTGGGACCTTCTGGGAGAGCTGAGTGAGTTTTGAGTGCGCCTGCTTGAGATGACAGGTTTAAAGCTAAGACCCATTCTTCGGCGCTTACTGAGAAAGCTTACGATTTCACAGTATGAAGTACAATAGGACTCTTTAGAGACCGCGGTGTGAGCCATACTAAACTAGGTCTAGTAAACCCTACCCTATCATTTTGGTCAGCGGTATATATTTATCTTGACCCTAAAAGTTTGACGAGCTCAGCTAGAATTTTATAATAGAAATATCAACCTCTCATAAGGAACATTTTTCATGCTTTATATAGTTTATTTTTTTACTTTTTTTTTAATATAAATTTGTTTTAGAAGTTGAAAAATCCAATTGAAAAAACATTTAGGTATTTTTTTTATATGTATATAAAAGGATAATTTTAAAAAGTTTTTTTATATTACCTAGGTATTTAAAGTTTGCTTAACAATTATTTTCAGAAAAGAAAATTGTTTTTGAACTGCAAAATAAATCATGTTTTCCATTGTATTTTTGACTTTTCAAATAGAACAAGTGTTTTTATATATTTATAAAATATCATTTAAATTGAATTTTGCCGTGAATCACCAAAAATAAAAATTTGAATATGAATCGCGCAGTTTTCAAATCAAATGCCTTCACCCAGAAAAAACTTCCGTGTCATTCGAGCCCTTCTTGGTTGAGCAAGAAGATTGTCTAACTTTCCTAAAAAAAAGGTACAGAGTTCCTGTCTGAGACTAAAAATCCAAATTCAATGATTTCAACTAAAAAACAACTTTCTAAATTATTGGCCCTTAATTTAAAGACCGATATACGACTTCAAGAGCAAAATACTTTAAATTATTAGGAAATTGAAAATCAACAAAAATATAATTTCATGAAAGAAAGTAATAAAAAACAATTTTAATAAAAAATGTGTTCCTAGCTTCAATCATAAGAAACAATTTGTTATGGGCTGTTAAGTGAATAAATGCTAAATTAACGGTTGGTGAATTTTACTACTGTTTTGGGAATACCATTTTTCTTTTATTTTCAATTGAAAATGTCAACTCATTTTCCTTTAAACTATATAACAGCTGTATAAGAAGTATTCAATTTTTCCTTTTTTAAACATAGGTAATTACCGAATTGACGCATCTAAAGACTCGTACATTGATTGTTGCTTTAACTGTCCAAAAGTATGTTGAGATTCATCTGTTTTACGATATATGTTTATATTATCATTGAACTATTTTAAGGAATTAGAACAAAAAGTTGAGTTTTATAAGTTTGAGGAAGGTAGAAAAGAAGAAGCGACAAATGTGCGAAATTATTATTTGCCTTTGCACCGGTCTATGTCAGTATCAAGTAGTGAAAGTCAACCTTCGTGCGGTAATAATATGGGAGCTTCAAGTATTATCACTAGCTCGCTGGAAACTATCACATCAGATGTTCAGGTTTTGAAAACGTGCTGCGTTTGTGGAGATATTGCAGCTTGTCAGCATTATGGAGTTCGAACCTGTGAGGGCTGTAAAGGGTTTTTCAAAAGAACCGTTCAAAAAGGATCAACATATTTGTGCTTGGGCAATAAAAATTGTCCTGTTGATAAACGACGTCGAAATAGGTGAGCAATAAGTTTTAAAAAAATCTGTTGTTTTACTTTTATAATAAGTTTTTAATTGTTTTTTTTTTTTTTATTTATTTTTAAAGTTTTATAAAAGTTGTCGTTTAATACGAACAACGATAATACCGCGTTTCGAATAAAAAAAAATTATGAAGACCTTTTATGAATCATAATGCTCGAAATCTTGCCTAAGTACAAAAAACAATTATTTGACACTTTACAAAGCACTGACATGAAATTTCAATAAAAACTTTTTTTTAGAATATTTTGTTCTTTTATCGGTTCCATGGCAAAATAAAACTATATAACTTCGTATAAAAAATTCAGTTCATAAAAGATAGATAATCCTATTTTTTTTTCCTTACAGATGCCAGTTTTGTCGTTTTCAAAAGTGTCTCCTCGTAGGGATGGTGAAAGAAGTTGTAAGGACCGACTCTTTGAAAGGTTTATAAACACACTTTTATGGTGTTCCAAAAACGTTTTCTGTTTCGCGTTACATTTTTAAAATAAAAACCATGGAGATAAGGGATGTAGAAATTCTATTTAGATTTTCATTTTTAGTACCATCTCGTTATTTCGTAAATTATAAAATTGTTCAATTTTGAATAAATTTCTATGATATTGTTATTAAATTAGCATTTTGACTTATTTTTTCTTTTCCAAATTTTTTTTTTTGAAAAAATTTTCTAAAAAATAATTTTCAAATACTTTGGTCAATATTTTTTGTAAAAAATTAATTCTTGATGTTTAATCGAAATGTTCATAAGTGACCTCTAAAATAGTTTTAAATGTTAAAATTTAAAATTGACAAACAACTAAAATATCGCTAAAAAAGCTACCAGAACTTGAATTTTCTTAAGTCGTTAATAAAAAAGGGCTTCAAAATCTATATAGGATTTCTATATCCCCAATACATAGTAATTTTTCATTAAAATTATGGGGGAGAAATCGTGAAACAAGATACGTTTTTGGAACACCCTTATGACCAACTTGTATATATTTTTCATCATATTTTATTACAGGTCGCCGAGGTCGATTACCTTCGAAGCCACGGTCACCTCATAAATCTCCTCCAAGTCCTCCAATATCGCTCGTTACAGCTTTAGTTAGAGCTTTAGTTGACACAACCCCCGACATTACCAATTTAGATTATAAAAATTACAATGACGGAGTCGAGATTTTTCTTAATGAAGCCGAGCAGGTACAACAATTTTATTCGATTTTAGTAACGAGTATCGACGTTATCAGGATTATGGCAGATAAAATACCAGGCTTCGCAAACATCAACAAGGAGGATCAAGACCTTTTATTCCAATCTGCAGCATTAGAATTATTTGTTTTACGTCTGGCTTATAGAATACAACATAATGATGTTAAATTAATATTTTGCAATGGTATGGTGCTTCACAAGAAACAATGTGAAAAGTCATTTGGTGAATGGTTGTCTGCAATCTACGAATTTAGTAAAAACTTACATGAAGTGGAAGTAGATATTTCTGCCTTTTCCTGTTTGTGTGCTTTAGTGTTAATTACAGGTATTTAATGTAAAATTTATATAAATTATTGAAGAGAATAATTTGTTTTTTTTTTCATTGTATTAGAGAGACATGGTCTTAAAAATCTCCAAGAAGTCGAAAATTTACAACAAAAAATCATAAACAGCTTGAAGGATCATGTAACTTACAACAATTTAGCACAAAAGAAGCCTCATTATTTTAGCAAATTACTTGGCAAACTTTCTGAACTACGCACGTTGAGCGTACAAGGGCTGCAAAGAATATTTTATTTAAAATTAGAAGACTTAGTTCCTGCACCACCAATGATAGAAAATATGTTTTTAGCTTCTCTACCATTTTAATTAATGTAACACATTAATAATAATAATAAAATGATGCAAAAATCATTAGGTTTTAAAAAATATGTTTGGTTATGCTTAAATATTTGTGTTAAAATAAGGCGTATAAATTTAATTTATGTATTTATACGTAGGACATTTGTTGAACAAAGAAATCATTCAAAAAACAAAGTAAATTTGCTTTAAGGTGTCACAAAAACTTAACTTCCTAACCCATCATATTTTTTTAACTATAGAATTCATATATGGATTTTGAAATATAATTCATATTACATGCCTTAATAAATCAAGGTTTGTTAGCTTTTTTAGCGATATTTTAGTAGCTGTTTTTAAATAATTTTTACATTTCAAACTATTTAAAATCCACAGTAGGACAATAATTTACATTATTTTAACGGTTAAAAGGACTCTCTTCAAATATGTGGTCTTTGTTTTGTTTCTATGTTTTTATTTATTTATTTTTTTTTGTAACTATGTTTAGTTTTTAATATTTTCTTACAATTTAATTGTTTGTTACAAACACTAGAGTTAAGAAGATGAACTTAAAAAGCTCTTGAAAACGACAAGATTTTGAAAGTAAAATAGATGTAGAATCAATAAGATATTTATTAGTCAATTATTCATTACATGCCATAAATTTGACTCTAAATATAATCGTACAACAATATTTTTATAGGCTAAGCAGTTAATGTAAAAAATCATTTAATTTCATAATTTTTTTTTTGTTTCTTTGAAATGATCTTTAAAATTGAATAACAGATACATAGGTATAAGATAAATTCACAAGTGAAGAGTACTGTCATAAAAAGGTCTGTCACATTCCGGCATAACATTGATGTAATGTTTGATTAAATCAGATCTAAAAAAATATAGGAAATTAATCGTATAATATTATAAATTTAAAGAGCAATTATTTGTTGTTACCAGCTTGTATTTCCCTGAAGTGTTTTGATTTTACGGATTTCTTTTAAAGCCCAGCTAGATAAAGTTTTGGTGCGATTAGTCCTTGACTTTTTACCTTCATGCAGCAAATTTATTAACTGTTCGTTTTCTAATAAAGGAGCTAATGGAGCTCCAAAAGCTGAGCATAGATCACCAACCAGACCTGCACTAATTGCAATGCTGCTGTCCGATATTTCACGATCTTGTGCAATGGAGATAATATATTCGATGATAAAAGGGACATGTTGCTCCATTAGTTTTACGTCCGGGTGTGGAGTTTCCTCTATTCCTTTTAAACCTTGTATGATTCCCGTATAAGCTTCCAAAATGCTTTCACGAAGTTCATTCATATAATCAATCATGTCATAATCCTTGGGGTCTATTTGAACGCGAACCGCTTGAACTAACATTTGAAGAACGACATTGAGATACTTTTTGAATTCCGAACCAATACTTAAAGCCATATCTCCAAACACTGACAATATTTGTGGCTTAACACTGCGATGTATTTGTGGATCATTTAAATTTTCCAACAAAAGTGTCATTATTTCATCACAGTATGGCAGAATTTTTATTTTGAGACCACGACAAATGTCACCAGCTAGTCCAACTGCCGTACAACATACTTGGTATTCTTGATGATTTTTCAATCCCATATACAAATAGGGCTTGAAGGCATCCATATATTTTATGAATTGTTCACCAAGTAGATCAACCAAAGTGGAGACAGCCATCAATGCATCTTCTTGTACTCCTCCTACTTTGCCAGAATTTGAATTGAACATGGTTAAAAGAGCGGTCATTATAGCATCTGAAATTTGTGGAGCATCATTAGCTTCAACTTTTCTTAAAACCGATTGCAATGTTGCACAAAGAAGTGATTGCAAATCATTGAATTGGTGCCTATCATTATGATTTGATATATGTGACTCCATTTGTAATACTTGATTTAGGCGCTCTAAAATAACCATGGTTGTTTTTTGAACAGTTATATAACAATCATTTGGTGAGTTTTTGATCATTTCCATTAAAGCCTCATATGCCGCTGTAAAAAAATTATTGCACTTATTTTTATCGTTTAAAAAACTTTAATTTTTGTACCTGATCGAAGATTAGCTTGTGATCCATCAACTCTATCAGTGGCTTCGAGTAAACTTTGTATGATGAATTCAAAGTATTTTGATAAGCAATATGTTTCTGGTGTATCATCATTAAATGCATCAGCTGCATCATACGCGGCTTCAGACAGACCAGTGAAAGCCCAACAAACGTTTGCCGCAACTCTAGGCTCAGCTTTCAATCCGTTTAACAGACTTTCCAGCAATGGTTTCAAAAAAGTATCGTTTATAGCTGCTTCCGGAATAACCTGTTAATATTATAAAGAATCAATATTGTCTTTTTTTTAAATACACGTTTAAATATGCACATAACGTTTCATATTTATATTTAAAAGTTTATCTTGTTTCACGTTTCCTCTTCTCAGATTTTTTATCAAAAATAATTATGAAGAACATATAAATTATCACTTAATTTAGTTGACTTTAGTTGTTTTTGTAGAAATACTAATTGTAGTTTTAAACAATTCAAAAATTAGATCAAAAATAAATCAAAGTTTTGAAATGTTAACAAATTTTGATTGTTAACCAATATATGTATTTTTTTTGTTTCTAGAGTATCTATTATGTACATCAGATATGCTAATTTCAAAATACATATATTTTTTTTTTAAGTTGAAAAATTTGGATATATGTTCACAAACATTTATAAAATTACAAATCAAAAAAAAATTTAAAGTGTTTTCAGTTGGTCAAATCAAAATAAAAAAAAACTCTATATTTCAGGTTTTAGTTTCAAAAAAACTAACGCAAAACATAAAATAAAAGATTCTTTGTTGAAAATGTTCGTTAGAAAATTTAAAACATACGAACCTCGCAAATACGACCAAAAGTCCATGCAGCAGTATCTCTTACAATAACACTTTCGTCATACATCAGTTCAATCAAAGTAGCCATTGCTTGTTCCACTAATGGTTTCAAAGTACTTTTATCTAATCCACTCAAAATAGAACCAAACACCATCAGAGCGGCATCTCTGTATCGCCAATTCGGTGACTTAATATTTTGTTTGATGAATGGTAAAACGTGTCCGACAATTTCATTTTCACAACAAGTAGCTAACAACATAAGACATACTCCAGCGGATTTAGAGGGGTTCCAATCATCCTCATCATCTACTTCTTCCTGCTTTGTAAGCTTTTCCATGAGGATGGGCACCAGGTATTGCAGAGCGCCGCGAGCGTAGTGTCGAGAAACACGCGGAGGTGGTCTTCCTGCTTCTGCTGCTTCTTGACTTTCTATGGCAAGATCGATTTCTTCATCACTCACGTTTGACCAGAATTCTATTCCTTGTAGTGCAATCTGATCATTCTCCGATTTCATTGCTTCTAAAGTAATTGGAAACAAAGCTTGTGCCATATACGGTTCCATGTATTGATAATAAAGCGACAAAATTTTCACTAAACACTGCAACGCAGCAACACAAATTTGCGTATCAGATGACTGAGTAGCTTCACACACTACTTCCATTATGTAGTTTCTTTCTGATAACTTATCAAAGTTTGCTTTTGTAAATTCAAGAGAATTAAGGAGAGCATTTGTAGCTGCTAATCTAACATGGTTGCTTGTTTCGCTTTTTCGCATACCATGAATTATAGCAGTTAATATTATGTTTGATTGTTGTTCGAGCACATCAGAATTGATGTCTTGACAAATGTAGCCGATTGCTTCTAATGTTGCTTCCCTCACATTCTCTGTCGAACCATCAGAAACTACATTATTGACAAGCGTTTGCATGAGAAAGTTCCATTGGCCAACCGGAAGCTCCGCAACAGCAATATATGCAACACATTGGGCAGCTGAAGACGGTCGTGTATTCTCATTTCCTAGAGCATCGAGTACCTTAAAGTAAAATATTATCAGAATATTATTGACAGTTTACCATTGACATTCTACTTACATTTTTTTTTACATATTCTCTCACATCTTCCGGGAATGCTAACCATCTTTGTTGATATTGCAGCTTAATGTGATTATCTTTGCTAGTGAGTTGATTTTTAAGTTGCAAGCCAGCGGCCATACGGGCGACAACACTGTTTCCGGACCCCACCAAAACATTAGACAGAGCCTTCAAAAACTCAGGAATGTTTGTGTTTGCCGCTTGTTCAAGAAAAATTTTTGCCGCTTCCAGCTCATTTTTGTCTAAAATTTAAAGAAAAATCAAAAATTTACTGTTTGAAGTACGGCTTTTCGATGACAGTAAAAAGACAAAATGGAAAATTTTAGCAAACATACTAATTGTTGCATCAATCTCCAGTAAAACACTACAATATATTCACAGAATATGATTTTGACCATAAGTTTTAGTCAAATCATTTTAATTGTACATTTCTTTATTATGAGCATAAGAAAGGCAAAATTAGCGTAACTAAATATGTACCTGACGAGACAGTTTTTTCTAGAATCTGAACTAGTTGCATCGTCATTTTGGCGAACTATTTCTCTTTGTTTAATTTGCGTAAGTATAGAATGAAACTTAGATCTTATTTTCAAAACAATCAGTGAAACTATAAATTTACTTTTATTTTAATTGTGTGAAAACAGTTTCTTTCGATCCATGTGAATTGTTTCCTTAAGTAATGCGGTTCGGCGTCGAAAATGGTGACAGCTGTCATCATATGAGGAGTTCCACATTGTGATTGGATCAATTTTCTTTTGCCATGAGGAGTAAGTCAGGCTTTTGTTTAATGTTATCACGTTCAGTCTTCTCAAATGGTTTGCAATAACAGAAATTTAAGTGGAAGCTAGGTTCAAAGGAGCACCTACCATGTTTTTTTAGTTCTCAAATTTTTAATTAATAAAAATGCACTTTCACCCATTTTTATTTAGTATACAATAACAATATAAGATATTTTGTTGTGAAAAACTTTGCAATTTAAAGCATGATTTTTGAAAAAAATTTCCAAGTTCGAAAAAATGTTTTCTTTTAAGGCGAATAAATTTAATATTTTCATTTTTTGTTCTATGAGGATTTTCATGAAAGAGGGGGGGGGGGAAAAAAAATATTTTTGAATTTTTTGTATTTAATTTTGTAACGTTTTTAGACGTGAAACACTGATTCTTAACGTTAATTAATTTTATTTTTTATTATTTTTAAATTTGAACTCAAAAGTAGAGAAAAGTCAAGCAAAACCTCCCAAAATTGAAAAAAATAAAAAAAAAATCATCTAAATATGAATAGGAAACATAGGCTTAATAAAGATGCGACTGCTCTAGAACGACAGAATAAAATATAGTTCACCTAAAAAAATTCACAACTATTGGGAATGAGTTACAATAACAATTACGTATTGTGAACGAATCATAAAGTGAGATAACCGTTTAAGATACCGTAAAAACAAGTAAGAAATTGATTAATGACCAAAACTTGTTTAAATTTTGTCATTTTGTATAAGAAAGTATTTTAAACTTTTTTTTAAGATTTTCAACTTTACTTTATTTTGCCGGTATTTACGGTTTTTTTTTGAAATCGTATTCCCATGTCGAATTCACTTTATAAGTAGGCGACGCCTTTTTAAATTTGAACTTAAGGCGTTAGGCACATAGAAAAGGATCTTACGACATCAGCTAAACAAAAAGAATATGATTAGGTAATATTTAATAATAATGAGAATATATAGTAGGATTAATTAATGCTTTTAACTCTTAAAAACCACGACTTCTTAAAAAGGTACGACTTCTTCGTAAGGTCTGGGGAATCTAATGATTCAGTTTAATTTTGCTCGATATAGGCACATATTGAATAATTTCTTTTATAAATCAAAGGCGAAAGTGACAGCGATAGACTCAATATTATATATATGTATGTAGATAAAATATCATAGTATACATAAAATTAATTAACTAACAAAACTGTTTTGTAAGTTATGTTTAGTAATGTTTTTAGTTCTTGAAATTTTATAATTACATTTAACAAACTTTAAAAGTAAAAAAAATAACAAAAAGTGCATATTAAAATGAAATACTGACTAAAATAAAAGAATCTTTAAAAAAATTAATCTTTAAAAAAAATTAGTAATAAAACGAAATAAAAATCGGAAAAATGGCAAATAAAGTAACTATACCTTTGAAAATAAGAATTATGTTTAGTATACGTGATCACTTATCAGAAATCAGCAAACTCAGAAATCCTGCAAAAACTCTAAGTAGAAAAATTAACTTAAATGTAAAAAGGCACGTGAACTTATATAATCGCTAAAGAAATAGTGAGGATATTAAATATCTGGTGAAAATTTCCCGGTGTAATATACATACCTTTCCGTACTAAAAAAAAAGAGAAAATGTTTTTGTAAAACCATAATTAATGTACCAACAGAAACAATCCTCATATTTCTTGTTGTAAAACAAGATGTTGTTTAATAATAAATCATAGCTAATAGAAAATTCAAAATATGCCCTAAATGTCGATACCTTCACAAAATTTTTGAAAATATAAAAATATTTTATTGAAGTTGCAAAACATTAAAAATCTGTAAAAAAAAGTACTTTTACAGTAATACAGTAAAATTTCTCAAATTGGGCACCTAAAAAGTTTAAAGCGCTTAAATATTACTGACAAATTGAAACAAAAAATCTTAAATATAGAGAATTTGAAATCCATCGGAAATTCATGGACCCCCACCCCCCCTCAAACTTCCGACGCAGTAAATGGATGGCGCCTATCAATTTTTTGAGAAACTTTTTATGAATCAGCTAAAATCAGCGTGGCCAGATATCCAGTTTTTTCCTGGAATCTCCAGGATTATTGTAAACTCTCCAGGATTGTAGTCAAAATCTCCAGGATTTTGAAAGCTCGAGCTTTGAGCTTGAAGCTCGAAAAGCTTTAAAGCTTGAGCTCGAGCTTCGAGCTTCAAAATTGGAAAAAGCTTAAGATAATTTGGAAACAAAAATTTAAAAAAAATTGTTTTCTTTTACTTTTATGTTTCATTGTAAAAATACTTAATAAACTTTAAAAAAATAAAATTTTTTAATGAAACATTTCTTTAGTCGACAAAAAGCGACAAAATTTTTAGAAAAATTTGATTGCAAATTTGCAAATGATATTTTTAGATAAAAAAAATCAAAAGTTGCTACAAAATTTTTTTTTAGTGGATTTATTTACGTTTTTTAAATTTCTAAGCTCGACGGTTCAAGCTCATAGCAAGCACTCATAAAAGCTCGAGCTTGCAATGTCTACTTGAAATATTTACAACTTGTAAACTATTTAGAAAAAAAATTATTTTTAGATTTCGATTTCACGAAAGAGTTTTGCAGAAAAAAGTGTAAGCGATATTCTATCAAAGATTGCGTAAAAACCAGAAGCGCGACGCAAGTTCTGAAAATATCATATGAAAGCTGAAAGAAAGATCTTTAAAATGAATGTAGGCTCATTTCATACTATATGGGACTTTTTGAATGACGCACGCTCAAATTTGACTAAAATTTAACGGTTTTTTGCCAATAACTTTTTTATTTCAAATCAAAATTTATTTTATCAAAAGACAAATTTATTTGTCTTTTTGAGACCTTTCCAATGGTTGTTAAATCACTAAAATCGGATCAATAGTCACAAAGTTATGCACACTTGAAGGTTTTTTGCGCAAAATCTCATGATCCCAAATCGAATCAGCATACCAAAATACAGCTAAATCGAAAATTTTCTAAATCTTTTATGATCCTGCCCATTTATTTTTTGACTTTTAGAAAAAAAAAATCATTTTTTTTTAATTTTTTGTTGCTTCGTCCACATTTAAAAAAAGGCAATGATTTTAAAAAAAAAATTCCCATCAATTTTTGGATTTTTCAAAATTTTCATGGTGCTCCATGGTTTTAAAATTTTCTCAAAACACAAAACTGGCCACGCTGGCTAAAATTGATGAATCAGCTAAAAATTTCGTTTTTGCAAAAAAAAAAATTGACTTTCTTTCTCAACTAAGTTTCTCAGGACTCATCAAAACTATAAGTTCTTTATCATGACATTTTAGATAATTTTAAAGCATTTTCAAACTTAAAGCAAACGTAAAAGTCAAATTTTTGGTTGAAACTTTGAACAGAATGTAAATTAATATTTGTCCATTTTAAGAGATTTCACTGTTTTTGTTTTTTCTTCTTTTTCTTATTCTTCTTTCAAGTTAATCCCACCCATTTAATTTAGTTTTCAAATAGAATTTACTGAGCAGAAATGAACAAAGCTTATCAGTTGTCTCTCAGCTTAATTTAAGAGTAGTGTTTCGAATATAAATACAATATAAAAATAAGTGTTTACCTAATCATAATGAAAAATAATATTTAATCAAACTGATATCTACCAATGATACATGAAGAAGTAAGAAGAATAATTATATTAATAAATTTAATTTTATTTATTTAAATTAAAATTATACCCTGTTAATAAGGCCATTAAATTTAATTATTTTACTTTATGTCGCATGTGGATTTTGATGAGTATTTGATGAGTAATACATAAGTCTTTTTCTGATTAGTATTATTTATATAGTTGATTTTAAATTTATTTAGACAATGTTTAAAATACTAAAATTTTAAACAGGTTGATTGACAGTTAATGAATATTTTTATATTATTTAAAATTATTTTTTTCTTTTTCTTAAATTAGGTACTACTTAAAAATAATAATTTTTTAGTCAAAAGAAAAAAATATATGTAATTTCAATATTCTCCCATCTTTTGTGCTTTAAATTTCATATCACCCAAAAAGGATGTAAAATTAGGAATAAAGCCATGTTTTAAAATAGTTTATACAAAAATAAGTTGTGATTTTGTATAAGCTCCATTTATACACCAAATCCAAAACGTTCGGAACTCCACCATTTGAAGTCAAGTAACAGAAATTATTTGAAGACGATTATACAATAACCCACCTAAAAACACAAAAAGGGCTTTCTGTGGGTTTTCTTGCTGTCTAACCTGTTCCATATTCTTCTTAAGTTGTTCATAAATAAAAAGATCTCTTAAAGAGGGAAATATTTATAAAAAACTTATTCTTCATTTTATCGTTTTTTCTCTCCTTTTTTTAAATAAAAACAAGGATATTGTACATGGATTTGAAAAGAGGGGACAAATAAGTTTTTTTTAGGGACGATAAAACTAAAAAAATTTTCTGTTCTTCTTCAAAAAAAACTGGCAATTATTGGGAGGGCAAAAGTTTTATCAAAGTAATTCATTAAGAATTCGTTAAAACTAGATATTTCCAAAACTTTCAATAATTTTTTACTTCAGTTTTCTTACAAGATTCATGATTTTCAGGAATTTAATTTTTTTTGAAAAAATAATGATTTTATCTTGAATTATTGTTTTTTATTTATCATGGTTTTCCACAAAAGAGAGAGGGAGAGACGTATTTATTAGCAAAAGATAGCGAATACTTGAAATTTTTTCCACTTATTCCAATTCTCTATTCGATAAAGACGGATATCATCACAGTCATACAACATTTATTATTTTAAATATAAATTTGTAACGCGGTGAAATGAAATACGGATATTTAACTGTTGAGGATTTACACAGTTCACATTCATTTTTGATACAGAATTTCGACAAATGTGTATGTAAAATTTTTATTGTGTTTTCACAAGTTAGTCCTCTTTTATTTATAAATTTTGTTTTTTTATTTTAGAAAAAAAATCATTACATTACATAGCCTGATTAAATTTAAGTAAATAATAGGATCTCTATAAATTATATTTAGAGACTTAAAATTAAATTAATAATAAATTTTCCAAAGGTATGAAAGTTGGCGTTGTGTCTATTTTTTTTTTGAGAACCTTCGACTTTTGAATCAATTCGATTTTGAATTTTTCCGTTTTATATTCTTATCATTGCAAATATTTAAAAAATTATTCAGTAA
The DNA here is from genome assembly GCF_036172545.1 of Culicoides brevitarsis. Lineage (NCBI taxonomy): Eukaryota > Metazoa > Arthropoda > Insecta > Diptera > Ceratopogonidae > Culicoides > Culicoides brevitarsis. The sequence continues at coordinate 22,066,503 of NC_087086.1, read as the reverse complement.
TTCAATAATTTTATAGATTTAGAAAATGTTTGTTCTAAAAGAAGGCTCGAAAATGTGATAATTTTATTCCAATAAAAATAATAAAATGTAAAACATAGAAAATAATTAGGGACATAGGAAAGCCGAAAAAAAAACAACAAAACAATTAAAGTTATTAAGTGAAAATTTGATAAAAATCAAAGATATTGCATCTTATTTTTTAAAAATCGGAAATTCGTGGCTCGGAAATTTCTCATAAGAAATCCAAAACTGATCAATCCTGCTGAAAAAAAGTTTGAAATAAAAAAAAATACCCAATTTTGACATTTTTTTGTGTATTTTGCGATATTTTTTTTTTATAAAACTTTCAATTATATTTTGCTTTTGACTTTTGCTCAAGCAATTGATTTTTGCTTTTAAACAAAAATTTTGCAAAAGCAAATGTGGAAAGGAAAATACAATATTGTCTTTCTGTAAGCAAAAGTAATTGTTTTAAGAAACTTTTGCTTAAGTCGTAGCAATAGCAATAAAAGAGTTTTAAAAAAATGATATATTCAAAGTATGTTAAGGGGAGTTTTGGAAAATTAAAAAATACTTTGGGGAAATCTGGTTTACCCGCAATTTGTGTGGTTATGTGCGATTTATCCTTTTTTGTAAATTATTGCATTTATGTGGTCTGGTACATTGCTCATATAATTCATATTTATTATAAATTTGAGTAGTTTTTTAAATGTATTTTAAAATACTTGTCTTTTCTTTAAAATATCTTTTTTTTTATTTTCTTAAAAAAAAGCAGTAGTGCGATTTATCCTTTTACTTATTTCAAACAAATTTTGATCGTTTAAACATTTTAAGTTAAAAATTAAGTTTAACATACTTTTTAAGAGAAGAGTTATTTTATTGGAATTTCATTGAAGAGGAATTTTATTGTATTTTAAAAAACAAAATATAAATTTGTTTCGAGACTCAAAAATCATCGAGACTCCAATTGTGCTTAAAATTTACCCACAGCTCATAGAAACCCTTTATGATCTTATGAAGGCCATCTGCATGAGATGACAGATTAAAAGCTAAGATACAATCTATGTGTTTACTGAGGAACCAATTTTTCAATATGGCGTCATCCATTAAAGACGTCGGCAAAAAAAAGGGCATTTTTTGACCCCCACCCCCCCTATAATCGTAAACCGTCGGAATCCAATAACCCCCCCTAATTTACGACGTATTTTTTAACACAATCACCCCCGCCCCCCTCACTGAGAAGGAATTTTTTAGTATCAGTTAAAATTTCAATAAAAGCTCGTGAAAAATTTGAAAAAAAGTCAATTAAATGAAAATTTGAAAAAAAAGTCTGAACTAAGTCTGAAATACTTCAAAAATTATTTTAAATAATTCAAAACGAGAAATTTTGAAATCGTGAATATGGCATATTTTTACGACGTCGTACATTTCTGTTTACCCCCTCCCCCCCTCGTCGGAATCCGTCGTAAATTTGATGAATTTTAGTTTTAAAGACTGCTTTAACTCTCTTTTTTTTGACAGAAAACTGTGTCGTCATGAATAGTATTGAAATACTATGGGTATATTAAAGCAAAATATTTGTGTAACACATCCGAAAAGCAAATGGTTTTATTTCATTCAAAACGTGGATATGTCTGACCAACAAAGTGAACCTGAGGGTGATGATTACCCACAAAAACGCAAGCAAAGACGCTATAGAACTACCTTCACAAGTTTTCAACTAGAAGAACTCGAAAAAGCATTTTCAAGAACGCATTATCCGGTAAGTTTTGTGCAGAATATTTTAGAATTAAATAAAAAAAACCATCTCATTCTTTTATTTCAGGATGTTTTCACACGGTTAGAAATGAAGAAAAAAAAATGAAACTAAAGTGACAAAATTAAGATTCGTTATATTTTTAGGGAGGAATTAGCAATGAAAATTGGCCTTACAGAAGCTAGAATACAAGTTTGGTTTCAAAATAGAAGAGCAAAATGGCGCAAACAAGAAAAAGTTGGACCTCAAAGTCATCCGTACAATCCTTATTTGGTTGCGCAAGCTGGAAGCTCGTTTAGTGCACCTCATGTAAATAATATGCAGACGAGTCCATTTTCTTCATTGACATTTAATATGCGAAAGTCGTATAATCCAGCAGCTTTAGTTGCTTTAAGATATCCACATCTTTCTTTTGAGTCTACGCACTTTCTTCATAGTTTGCATAGGTATAATTTTAAAAAAAAATCTACATATTATGTATATTTTAAAGCTAAACTAAATATTTTTCAGGTCACCAAATGCATTATCTATCGGTCATAATAGACCTGAAGGATTTTATACATCACCAGAATCTTTGCAAAACCTATTAGCAAATATGACTGTCCCGCAACATTCAACACATGCTATTTCACCAGTAGAATATGTTTCCCATAGTAGAATGCAACAAAGAATACCTTCACCATCGGAATCAACAAGAGCTTCAACGTCACAGTCGAAAGAAACAGAAGACATAAGAACTTCATCAATTGCAACGTTGCGGTTGAAAGCTAGAGAACATGAAAAAGAACTAGACAAGATGAGGAATAAGCCTAATGATGATAGTTCCAACTAAAAAAATATTCTAAAAGTTAAATAATTATGAAAAATATTATTTCAGTTTAAAAGTTTCCTAATAGCTCCCAGCAATTCTTTACGAGGCTTGTAAAATATAAATAAACAAAAATTCACTAGGCAATCTTATAAACTTTTCTTAATATACAATTGTCCATGTCGATGAATTAATAGTTACTTATACCCATGATTACTATTCAAAGTAGTTGAAGATCGTATGACAACATTTTTAATCATTTTTAAAAATTCCTGAAAAACTAAATATATTCCATTCTAAAATAAAAAAAAACACTAAAATCACGGTTCGCTTTGAACTGAAAAACTGATTAGTTTATCGTTAGGAAAAGAATAAAATTTTTCTTTGCTCCTTGTTTTTCAAAATTTTATGATAGTTTTCAAAATTTTCTATCGCAAAATATGGGCAAAAAAAGGTCCAAATTTCAAGTTTTTGTTCACCAGGATTGTTTGTCGTCTTATGTACATCAACTTTTAATATGAAACAGAGGGTTGAAAACGAACTGTTTGTTCAAGAAGACTAAACATGTGATATTTTTGCGTTTTAGAAATTGTTAATCTTTCATAAGATTTATAAAAATGAGGAGAAAAAAATGTCACTAAAGCAAATATTTCTGATTTTTGGATGGATTTTACGATAAGACAATCAAATTTGCATATTTATAAGTAAATTTAAATTCCATTGAATATATTTTTTTACTTTTTGTCACCCCCTCCGATTTTGTAGAAAAAAATTTAGGGGCCAAATAAAAATATTTAGTAAAAAAGGAAAATTTTTGATATTTTTGTTTGAATTGCTTAATTTCATACATATATTTAATATCTATGTAAAACTATTTCTTTCTAATAGTAGTATTTTAGATAATATATAAAATAAAAATAATTTAAATTGTTTCGATTGATTTGATTTTTTTTATTTGTAGGTAAGTTTTATATAAAATTTTTAGTCATAAAAAATGTATCTACTTGCCCATCTTGTCTGGTATACTACCTCAGTTGATATACTAAGATTGCACATGAACTACACCTACAAATTATACATAATTTTTGGATACATTATAAGTTACTATGATATACAAAAAGCATGTACTTAACGAATATTTCATATTTTAAAATAACGTAACATCAATTAATTTGAATTTTTTGACTTGATTGTCCGCTTCATCAATATGCAAATGATAGTCAACAAATAAAGTAAATCACACATATATCTTATACATAGCCTATTTGTATTTAGTAGCTCACGTGGTTTAAATTAGCTGAGTAACAGATCGAACAACAATAATAACCGAAACACTTTTGGTTTCGTTATTAACGTGTATTACGAAGCATATATTAAAAACTCGTGATTCCTTTCACAATCTTAACAAAATAAACTTTCTCTACAGGTACTATTCGTACGTACATACATAGTCATTTCGCAAACGATTATTCCTCAGTTGGTTTTCGTCTCTCGTGGTGATTAGACACAGGTTGAGTTGCAATAATCCAAGCGGTAAAAATTAGACAAATAAGTTTTTAAAAAAAAAATAAGTAAATGAAAAATTTAAAAAATAATAATAATAAAATAAACAAAAATCAAACATTGATATAAAGGTATTAATTGCATATTAAAGAAAAGTTTAAAGTTATATGTTTAAAGTATTTTATTGAAATACCGACGTTGTATTTGAGTTGAGCAGGCCGTAATGGCCTTGATTGTACAACACTTTTACGATGATATAAGATTCCGTGTCCATTCATAGTTCGTAATACCTCGATCATATATGTAAACAAAAAGATTTTATCATATTATACATACACATAGGTAAATAAATATATTCGATAGAAATTTAGGTGTTTAACTCATGAATCGCGGATGTATAAAAACGAATATAAATAAATAAACAGTGTGAATTCACAAAAGAGTGGGTAGTAGATTCCTTTTTATAAAAATGTTGTCATAATCTTTTAAAAATAAAGTTAGTACAGTAATTATTGAATTTGTTTTTAAAATATTTTTGAAGAAATTCATTTTTTGGATTAAACACATGTTTCATTGAAGATCTATTTTATTTTTTGTATCGGTACATATTTTTTACGAAACATTTTTTTAAAATTTACTTTCAGAAGAAAAGTACTATAAATCGTTTCATCAGTTCAATAATTATGAATATTGCATTATTAAGATTTTTATGGTAAATACATGATTTTTCTAAAAAAAAAGGAAGAAAAATATAAATAAAAATACTCTTTTTAGCTTTTGTCTTATTCAATTGACATTTTCTCTTCCCGATGATGCTCTCGAAAAAACTAAATTTGCTTTGTTGTTAGAAAATCAAGTTGACACACAACATTGTAATACACCGTTTAAATCATTAACCTGTTCCGTTAGTGAATTTAGAAATCCAGATGGAACATGTAATAATGTACAAAATCCTCGTTGGGGCTCCGCAGGTGATGCATTTTTGCGTATCCTACCACCAGAATATTCAGATGAAAAATCTAAGCCGCGAAAATCAAAAGAAGAAATAAACCCTTTACCTATTCCAAAGGATCTGGTACATTTTTTGGAAAAAATAGATCTACCATTAAAGAAAAATGACGATCTGTCATTGTTGTTTGCTCTTTGGGGACAACTAATAGGCGATGACTTATCTAAAATTTACGCTCTAGATAACGACAAAAACTGTTGTAATGAGACAATTGACGAAAGCATCTGTTACACATATCAAAATGGAAAATGCAAAAATTACAAAAGAACAGCTCCTGCACGACTTAATGAAGTTTGCAGCTTTGGTATGAGGGATATCTGTTTAAATTCAATTACCCAATACAAAATAGTTTATTTTTAACAGATGTGCGTGAGCAAATGAATGGAGGTTCTAGTTTTTTGGATGGGTCTGAGTTATATGGCGACTCCTTTACCTATGAAAACTCTATGAGGACATTTACCAATGGCAAAGTAGCATTAGAAAAATGTGAAAAGTAAGATACGTTATATTTTCACTTTATTTGATTGATATTACCTATTTTATAAATACTAGGTGTAAACAAACACCTCTAGGTGAGCTGTACAAGGCGCTTATACTTGAACATAATCGAGTAGCAAATTCGTTGTCAAATATATATCCGTCTCTAAGTGATAATGAAATATTTCATCAAACAAAAAAAATAGTAATTGCTGAAATTCAACAAATTACTATCAATGAATTTGTTCCGATACTCTTAGGACAAGAAATTTCAAACTTGTTAAATTTTACCACGGTGAAAGGGAAATATTTCAATGAATATTCCAGGACAAATAGACCAGGCACATTCAATGAAGCTGCTGTATCTGCTTTTCCGATTTTTAAAAATATGATTCCAGAACATATTCATGTTAAAACTATGCCAAGACAATCAATTAGCTTCTATACGAATATAACTAAAGATACATGGGATCCCTTAGAATTGATGATACATAGATCAAGAGAACATGGAATTGCGCCATACAATAAATATAAACAGGCATGTCAGCAGTTCCTTAAAAAATTTTCTGAATCAGATATCAACTTTCAACTATTAAACACACAATATGGGTAAATATTAATAAAAAAAATCTGACAATATAAAGTCATATTTAATTATTGTCATTTGGCTATTTTAGGGATTATGATGATGTTGACCTCATAGTTGGGTCCATTTTAGAAAAATCTCAGTTGGGTACGGTTTTTGGACCTACGTTAACTTGTATTTTTGCACAACAATTTATTAAAATGCGAAACAGTGACAGATTTTGGTTTGAAAACGATATTCCGCCATCATCCATTGATTTAAATTTTCTGAAATCCATTCAAGATATTACATTGTCAAGTCTTCTTTGTTCTTCAGGATTAGTTGATGAAATACAGCCACGGTCTTTCTATACTCCCGATGAGTTTTTGAATGCTCCTATTTCTTGTACTTCTCTAGTTCATTTGAATTTGGAACAAATTCCACAAATCAATGCGCATGAAAAACCTCGAAATGCAAAAGTAAAAATTGACAATTTTTCAAACAACTTAGAACAAAGCATTACAGAAAATGAGCTCGATGCTGCCTTTAAAGCTGCGAAAAACAAACTAATTGAAAGAAAGAAAAAAGAATACGAATTGTGGTTAATCAGTAAGTTATTTAATAATGTATATGTATATATAATATATACAATTTTATTATAAAAAATAGATGGCGGCATAGATGCAAGATCCCCTGAAGGTACTGCGGCATCATTTAGTAAGGCAAATCGTAACGCTTTATCTATAGCCAATTCATCATTATTTTATGAGATTGCTTCCAACGAAATATTAAATCAAGTCCGAAGGTAAGAACAAAATTATATATGTATTTAATGATATTCATTTTAATAATTGTTTTTGTTACAGAAATCGAAGAAAACGACAAACATTTGATGAATTTTCCTCAAATCTACAATTTATAGATGTGAATTCGGCTATAAGTGGCTCAATTTCACCTATAACAATGGAACCGCAATGTGAAGATTTTTCGGCACCATGCGACACAAAAACACCATTCAGGACATTAACAGGACATTGTAACAACTTAAAAAATCCTAGTTTGGGACGATCATTGACAACTTTTGCACGTTTACTTCCTGCGGTTTATGAGGATGGCATATCTTTACCACGTTCAACGTCAGTAACTGGGCAACTTTTACCAAATCCCAGGACTATATCAAGTTTGATTCATCCCGATATCTCAAATCTACATACTCGTTATTCTTTAATAACTATGCAATTTGCACAGTTTTTAGATCATGATTTAACTATGACACCAATCCATAAAGGGTTTCATGAATCTATTCCTAGTTGCAGGTATGCTAACAGTTTACAATCGAAAAACATATACGTATTTAACACAAATACTCTAGATCATGCAACAGTGCAGAAACTGTTCATCCTGAATGTCATCCAATTCCTATACCACCAAATGATTTCTTTTTTCCCGAATTGAACATCACAGATGGCAGTCAATTCTGTTTTCCATTTATGAGATCTCTTCCGGGTCAACAAACATTAGGTAATCTCATTTCATAATTTGTTATTTGATAATAAAATGGCTTTCATCATTCAGGACCAAGAGAACAAATAAATCAAAACACAGCATTTGTTGATGCATCTCAAGTTTACGGGGAAAACGCTTGTATATGCAGAAAATTAAGAGGATTTTCAGGAAGGCTTAATTCCACATCTCATCCAGTAAGGGGAAAAGAGTTATTGCCTCAAAGCCCCACTCATCCAGAATGCAAGGCTGCAAGTGGATACTGTTTCATTGCAGGTGATGGAAGAGCATCTGAGCAACCAGGTTTGACTGTTATTCACACATTGTTTATGCGAGAGCATAATCGTATTGTGGAAGGATTAAGGGGTGTCAACCCTCATTGGAATGGGGAGCAGTTATTTGATCATGCGAGGAGAATTAACGTTGCAATCAATCAACACATAGTATATAATGAGTTTTTGCCAAGAGTTTTATCATGGAATGCAGTTAATTTGTATGGCTTAAAATTATTACCCACTGGATACTACAAAGACTTCAATCCTTCTTGCAACCCAGCTATTGTAACAGAATTTGCTTCAGCAGCTTTTAGAATTGGTCACTCTTTACTTCGTCCTCATATACCACGACTAAGTCCTCAACATCAACCCATTGATCCTCCTATATTATTAAGGGATGGGTTTTTCAAAGTTGATATGCTATTACAACCAGGAATGGTGGATGAGATATCCAGAGGCTTAGTGGCAACGCCAATGGAAACTTTAGATCAATTCATAACTGGAGAAGTTACTAACCATTTATTTGAAGATCGACGAATACCGTTTTCGGGAGTAGATCTTATTGCATTAAACATTCAGAGAGCGAGAGATCATGGTACACAATTATACATTTAGTAAAATGTTTGACTGTATAATTAGTTTTTTTTTAATGATTTTTAGGAATACCATCATATAATAACTATAGAGCATTATGCAATTTGAAAAGAGCACAGTCCTGGGATGACCTCAATAGAGAGATTCCTCCAGAAGTTATAACAAGATTGAAAAGAATATATGCAAGTGTAGATGATATTGATTTGTTCCCAGGTGGTATGTCCGAAAGACCTTTACAAGGTGGGCTTGTTGGGCCAACATTTGCCTGCATAATTGCTATACAATTCAGACAACTTAGAAAGTGTGATAGATTTTGGTATGAGACTGATGATCCAAATATAAGATTCACTGAAGCTCAGTTGGCTGAAATCCGAAAAATTACACTATCAAAAGTGATTTGCGAAAACTTAGACGAACCTGGTGATATTCAAAGGGCAGCTTTTGACTTACCAAGTAATTTTTTGTAAGACCCGTTTTTTTTTTGTTATAAGAAATTACGTTTCATGACAATAAGTATTTTCAGGAATCCACGCGTGCCTTGTCAATCATTGCCGCAAATTGATTTAAATGCGTGGCGCGAAAATTTACAAGGGTGTCAAGTTAATGGTAGAAATATCAAGGTTGGCGAATCAGCTTTTCCTACTCCGTGTACAAGCTGTATTTGCACAAAAGAGGGTGTAAGAGAACATTTTTTTTCTACATACTATTTAAACATATTTTCATGAAAATACGGTAATTTGCTAAGAATCTCGTCTGCTGTCCGTCTGCAACGTGTGTATTTTAATAATTATAGGGTAGGGTATTTGTTGGCTTCCACCGCGGTCTCCAAAGAGTCCTATTGTGGATTGTGGAATAATTATAATATGCAGCTCAACATTTATTATGGGTTTATGTCTTTACTAAACGTGTTTACATATTCTTGTCTTGACTCCCAGAAGAACATGACAAAAATTGAAAAGTGAAAAATCGTGCATTGTAACACATAGAATCACAAATGCTTTTCATTCTCATTTTGTATTTATTATTTTTCAAAATTACAGCTTCAATGCGCAAGTTTGCGCATAACAGATTGTGCTGCTTTAGCTCGAGAATGGTCAAGAGAATCCATTTTAAAGGATGAAGTAACTATTTATATAAAAATAAAGTTTATATATGTTTATAATAAATATATATATTTTTTTAGATATGCTATAGTCAATGCAGTCAAACTTTTTCACAGGTAAATTCCGAGGCGATTTTACCCATCGATAGATAACGTGTTAATTTAAAGTGAAAGACAGAGCAATAACCAAAAATGTTTTCGATATCTTCCCACCTGATTTTTCAAGAAATTCAAGAAGAATATATAATGTTAGAAATTGTTTTTTTTTTCAAATCTTTTTTGAAAACAGATTCGAAATTCAGTATAGTGATACATTTAACATTTTTTATGAAAAATATTCACTCCTCTTTAATTTCTAAAAGGATTTAATTCCAAAAAAGAATCGTTTGAATTCTAAAGAAAACTATTTCAAACAACTAATTAAATACTCGAAGTTTAATAAAATCGAAAACATTTTTGTTACTTACTTACTTACGTTCAAATTGAACTCTTTAGTTTAGTCCGATGATCCATTTGGAAAAAACTATTGAGTTTCATTCAAACGGCTTAAAGAGAATTAATTTAAATATTTTAGGTACCACAAGAAATGACTTCATCCCGAAAATTAGCGGTAACTAAAAGTATCTAGGCCCTTACAAGTTAAATCAAATAGTTTTGCCCAATGTTTTTAAGATAAATGGGAAATAGAAATGCATACAATAAAAAAATTATTATATAAACAAAAATTATATAAATAATCGGGTTTTTGAGGATTTGAACATTTTTATATTTTAATTTTACTTGTTTTTATGATAGGAGGTAGGAGGTATCAAACTTTTTGATTTGATTTGGATCGGCCTTAATTATTAATAAGTACAACGCTGCATGATTATCATTTTTACTATTAAGGTAAATCTACGGTCACAAGTCCAAAGATCTGTTCAAAGAAGCATATTTTAAAGTTACTACAACTAATGTGTCCACTAGTAAATACTGAACAAAAAAGACGGAGGGTTTAATCGTTTCTATCATTTTCATGCCATATAAATTAGTTATATAATAAATGTTTTTTTTTATGTTTTATAAATTGAGTGTTTCATTCGATTCTACTTTCAGATTTCAGGAGGAAATAAAAATTAAAAAAGAGCAAATCATCACATTTTAAATAATATATTTATTTAAACTTAAAACGTATAATTAGTTCCAAATATTTATTTATCTTGAGTTATTCCCTCGGGAGGTTGTATTAAATCGCTAAATCCTTTAAGAGCTTCTTTTAGCGATCGAGATACCTCACAAGAAGAAGTTGTGATACAATCTACCAAACAAGGATACAAATTAATAAGTTGTTTCCATGCTGTGCTTCCCACTGAAAATATTATAAATTTTAATTTTCTTTAGGGTGTTTCAAAAACTTTTTCTGTTTCGCGTTATCATTTTGAAATGAAAATCATTGGGAATGATGGATAGAAATTTTATATTAATTCGTTTTTAGTATTTATTTTTTTTAGTATTTCGTATGGATAAATTATAAAATTGTTCAATTTTGTTTTAATTTTTGATATTGTTAATAAATAAGCATATAGACTTTTTTTCTTTTCCAAAAATTATTTATATATGTATTTTGGTCGTTATTATTTGTAAAAAATTGGTAATAAATTACTTCTTGTTTTTATATTCAAAAATAAACTTTAAATTAGTTTTAAATGTCAAAGTTGTTTAAAAACAAAATATAAAAAAAACTAAAATATCTCTAAAAAGGCTAAAAGGCTGAATCTAAAACTAAAAGACTAAAACTAAAAAAGTATTTCAAAACCTATATAATTTCTATATCCTCATGGTAATTTTTGATAAAATTCATGGAGAAACGCGAAACGACTTAAGTCTTTGGAACACCTTTATTGAACTGTTATGATCTACTGCTTAAGGCCATTAAATTTAATTGTTTCACATTATGTCCCTCTTCCTCCGATTTTGTCGCAAAGCATCAGGAGGAAAAATAATAATATTTAGAAAAAAATTTTTGACATTTTTTGGTGCTTTTTAATTAACGAGTCTCGTGACTAAAATTTTTATTTTCTCTAAAATTTTCAGGTAAAACTTTGAAATAATGAAAACAAAAATAATTTAATGTGAAAAAAATCAATGTTTAACAATCAAAAACGTCAAAAAGCATGTAAAAATTAAATAATATTTTCTTCTCCCTCCCCCCCTTCATCAAAATCCTCATATGACATAAAGTGAAATAATTAAATTTAATGATCTAAGAATTTTTACCTTTATCCGAAGATACTTTTTTTAATGAGGCAATTAATGTTGCAATAGATTTCAGGACAAATGAAATTTCAGATGTTCTGTACCTATAATGATACAAATAAGTGCAATAATACAACAATAAAAATTTAATATATCAAATTAGTTTAGCAGCACGAGAAATTATAATTTAGGCAAGTGCAATTTCAAAAAATAATTTACATTATTTTAGATCTCAAAAAGTAAGGAGGTGAGAGTACATCTTTTTCAGTATTTTTAAAGAACTTTAATATTAAACTAGAATGTTTAAAGGTTAAAATATTATTTAAAATGATCATTATCATTATTATTTCGGTATTACCTCTTTGAATTTTTGAAAAAATTGAAACATTTTTTTAAATGCGCTTGCCTTATTTAGAATTTTTTTCGTAAATTTAGAGAACTAAGAAAGATGCTCTATTGAAATAGGTTAAAAAACTTAAACATTTGTGATTAGATTCATTTGTTGTCAATTTTTCACAATTAAAGTTACCTTGGTAAAGGACACGCTCCACTATTTCTTTCGTCTTCATTATATTTTTTAAGGATTTCTTCAAATCTATGTAGCAAAGCAGTGACTGCAAATCGTCCTGCTACAGATCCTTCTTTTGAGTTAACTGCTAAATTGTTATTGTTAGAATTTTGCAGATCACTTATTAAAGAGAACTGTAAAAGTGTTTCGAAACAAACTTTTGCAAAACTTTCTCTTAGTTTTGTTTCTGTCTCAGCACTCAATTGGGTATAATTCAAAGAATGTATCGATCCCTTGTTTAGTAATACGATAACATCCAATATAAATTCATGTGGTATCTCGTTACTATATGGTAAAATTTTATCTCTTAGTAATTCTATTACTTGACAGTCTATAGATTCATCTAGAACGAGCTCGTCCAAGCCCCTATCTTCTACAGAGCAAACACTATTTAAAATAAAATACGTGATTATTGTAATTGTAGTGATTTGTCAAAAATACAAATTTTATAATAACAAATGCCAGAATTTGAGTTTATCCATGAAAAAAAAATAATGTAAGATTACCTTTTAGGAAATAAAAAGCTATCTAAAGCTTGGCTTAAAACTTTCCATATATTATTAAAATTATTTGGATGCTTTCTCGCCACTTTTAAGCCATGTTCTAAAATATTCATTAAGCTGGATATTGCAAGTTTCCAAGTAGACGACGAAATACATTTATATTTTAATGACAATGCCAAATCAATTGTCTGAAAAATAAATAATATATCAAAGAATCAAAACTATTAAGAAATATTTTACATACCTTGATTAATTCATATAAAATGTCATGTTTGATAACTACTTCGAGGTCAGCAGTTTCTTGGTACATTTTAATGACCATTACCATAGATTTTTCACCGAAAGGAATATAGTTCATGTTAACCCATTCTACCTCCGTGGTGGAAATATTTTTTCCTTCATTGAATTCAGAAACTTTCCTGTGTTAAGAATTATTTTATTGTTATTTATGTATTTATATTTCTTGAAAAGATTTAACTTACATTATGGATGGTGGATCACAAGAATATTTGCTGAAAAGCATTAATTGTCGTAACAAAATGATAATCATTTCTCCGTTTTTAAGAGATTCAGTTGTCATAACTTCTTTGTGAACGAATTCAATACAATTTAGAACAGCTTCATGAAGAGGTGTCAGCGAGTTATCTGTTATTGTTGACATTATGAACTGTGTAGAATCGTTGTGCACAGGTATTGCGATTGCGTTGGTTAAAACAGTACATAATTGTTTCAAATCTGTTGTACCAAAACTAAAATCAATTTTAAATAATGAATTGAATTTGAATACCTAAAAGTTTTTTAATAGATTCATTGAGTACAACAAACAAATGTTGTAGTTAGATCTCGAAAGCTCGAGGCTTTCTTTGCTTATGAGAAAATCATCCTCGGTTGTTTTAAATATGAAAAAAAACTGAGAATAGCAATATAATATAACTAGTAAGCAGGTTTGATATACCTAGGTTTGATATGTTTGAAAACTGCTGGAAATATCTGAACTAAGGACGTTAAAAATGCTTGATTAGGTACGTAAGTGTCATCACATCTGTCTAAAGAACTTGCAATATGAGGCTTTGTGCTTTCTATGCCAATATTTAACCAAAACCTCCAAGCCACCTGCAATTTCACGGTAAAGAAAAGTTACCGAATCATTAAAATTTTATTAACTATTTATACTAACGTTCCAGGTTTCTCCATAAGTAGAGTCACTATTAGACGAAATGTTTGTATCATCACTACTTTTATTACTGTTGTTGTACAAGAGTTCTTGGAATGATTTAAGTGCTGCTAAGCTGACTTCGTTATTTTTTTGTAATGCAGAAAACTCTATTACGTCCAAACTAAAAATGTACAGATTATTTATTTTAATAAAAATTGTTCATACTACTAAAAATAAAAAAAAAATAAATTTATAAATTTTACTTACAGAAAACACCATGCTCTGTTAAAATTTCCACTATTTTGCAAAATAATCCTTTTTGTATTGAAAACCTTAGTGGGGAAAATTAAAAAAAATTGTAACATATGATGAATGATAAGCTTTGATAAGTTATATGTTTATATGTTTACTTTGGAGACTCCAGAGAGAGTTAAAACTTGAGTCTCAGCCCATTGTTTCTGTGCTGTATTTCTTGAATGATGAATGAGAATGTTACCACTTGTATCCACTTTATCGGAGCTCGCTTGACTAGCTTGTTGTCTAACTTTGTCTAATAAGGGAAATAATACTTGCCAGAACACTACTTGCCATGTTGATTCAGAAAGTAGTGCTCCATGAGCTGATATTGTTGAAAATAATGTCTGTCCCGATGACTTTCTTACTGCGGGTCTAGAGTCGATACAAAGTTCACCTAATCGAGAGTACAAACACATCCACAACTTATCAAAGCTAGAAATATTTGAAACGCCACTTATATCTGGCAGGGTTGACTCATCCATGTTAGTGATTGACATTTTTTCGTGGTTTTGGTTAAAGAAATCGGATATATTCCACTGTAAAAAAAAGATAAGTGAATGTTACTTATTGATTTGTTTTTATTTTGTATGTAAAATAAAAGATGTTACATACCATTAATCCAATTGCCGTTAAGGATATATTTAATTCGTGAGCTTTTAGTCCAAATTTAGTTGCTGTGTTAATACATAACGGCAAACATCGGTAAGGCATTGCAGGCAAAAAATCTGTTATAACCAGTTGTAAGCATTGAAAGGCTATTCTGATCAAATTTTCACTAAAATTCAATAATTTTAATTAAAAGACAAAATATCAATAATCATCATTATTTTTTACCCATGGTGTTCATTAACTGCACCGATGATTCCAAGAACTAAGGGCCACCCATGAGTTAGTGATTCACCTGATCCATTCAAAATTTGTAAAACACACTCCAGTTGTTTTTGTCGCGTGTCCGAGTGGTTTAGAGAAGACAATTCAGCTAATGGACTCAACAGTAAAATTTGCAAAACAGCATTATCTTTTAAAGGTTTGTCATATTTATACTGAAAAAAATGGACTTTTATATAAAATAATGTCTATTACCTAAATTATTACCTGTAATGAGGCTTTTACTAAATACGTTATAGCTTCAACACCCCATTCTCGAATTCGTGCATGAGGATGAGAACTAACTTCGAGTAAATGACTAGTGAGAGTTTTCCAAAATACTTCCACTCGGAATAAATTTACGAGTCCAGTCTCAAGCAATTTCGCAACAGCAAATAAAGATGGCTCTCGGTTTGAATAAGACAGTTCAATCGCTTCTTGTGATAATTGACACAAAGCATCTATCAAATAATTTAAAGCATTGTTGTCCAAGTGCTGACTTGATTCAAACAGTTGACTTAACATGGTAGACAAAATTGGTAATTCTGACATAATATGTGTAATTGAATTGGTGTCAGTAGCTGCTTTTGGTTGCATCTAGGATATCATAAGATTTTATAAGTATAGGTTTATTTAGGTAGAAGAATACATATAATTTTATACTCTTTTTTTTAATTCACAATAAAATTAAATACCGAAAACTTCCTAATTTATATTTTTGTAACAATCAACAATAATTTTTTTTTTCTAAAACCAAAACATTAAGTATATAAGTTTAAAATAAACCAGCTCATGCAACTAAATATATTTTCACTGACACTTGCAAGAAATTTACAAATAGTTTTGATACATTTGTCTTACCCGCGTTTCATTATGCTTTTCGCCATTATTTAAACGACTAAGAGCTAGCTATTTAGGAACATTAACGAAATCATGGTTTTAACGTAACAATATCTTTGATATCTTTGATTTTTGCCTAATAATACTAATAAAATATATGTATTTGATATACTTACTTGCAATGAGCCACCAGTTTGTGGCTTTAATCCTAAAATCCATGCTAAGTGTTGCAGTGTAACCAGTATAGTGTACCAAGAGTTTCCTAAAACTTCCCCATGCGTAAGAGAAAGACGTAATAATGATCTCATGCACTGTAAATTCTTGGCTGTTAGCATTACTGGACCTAATTGAGCTCCTACTGGTATCGATAGTGTTGGCAAAGGAGTTCCGACCTTAATATAAATGATATTTTCAAAGTGAGTTTATATATTTTAAAAGTTTTTTTAATCAAAATAAAAAAAAATTAAGAATAAAAATAGATGAATAAATAGCAAGTAAAAATATGTTTTTACCGCAACAACTTGGTGGCGAAAATCATTTTCTATACAAGGCCCAGTATATTGAGTTAGCATATCATGGGTGTCGACTAAAAATAAAGATTTTCAGTTTTTATATTGCTACCTAGATTTAAATGCACATAATAAAAGTACCTTTAAATCCCAGCTCTTGATAAGTCATATTCAAAATTGTATGGGCATAATGAGGAGGCAATGAAGCTCTGCAAAATGCGATTACAAAGGCATCACGGGGCTCAGGTAAGTCTAAAGCACCACAGAGCGCCGTAAATGTTTGCATGTGTTTGAGGCAAGTTTCTGTTAATGTTTCATCAGTTGCTGCATCACACATCAAATAAAGTCCAGTTAACAATCCATAGAAGCTTGAGTTGATTAATTGCACATAAAGATTTCTTGCATCTTCCGAACGAATTTGGTTCTTAATTAACTCATTGTTTGGTGGCTTAAACATGTGTAATTTTAATATATATAATTTTAATAGATTACAAATTATATTTACCAAAGTATTTCCCTGTATAACAATTAAAATAGAACGGACCAAATCCAAAATGCAAGCGTATGTAATTGATAAACCATATCCTTCAGATATTTGCGGAGGTTCCATTTTATCAAGCATTTCTAAACTGAATTAAAATTTTTCCTTTAATATGTAACAGTATTTTAATTATTATACAAATTACTTACTACACTGGCTTAGATTGCCCTTCGTTGAACGACTGTACTAGTGGTATCCACATCCCTCTATATGAGAATCCTGGCTGTGGTGGAACAGTACAGTTACTGTTTCCAGTGCTACTAGTGACAGCTGGAATAATTTTGGCTTTAGTTTTATTCCTGAATTTTAGTTTGGTGAAAAGTCTTACCAATATTTTGTAACAAATGACTGAAGCAATCTTGAACGTATGCACCTAATGAATTTACTATATCTTGAAATATATTAGTTGCATGATCTTTTGAATCATAACATTCACAGAAACAGACTAATAATTCGGGTTGTAAAATAATTTTATGTAAGACTTCTAGAGCCAAAGCTCGTTGCCATGCTGGCTTATCGTTATCCAGAAACTTTACTATTAGCGACAGAAAAATTTCACATTCTGTTACTAGTAGTTGGTGATACTTTTGAATTAAAATTGACACAACTCTAAGTAGCCTCATCGAAATGGGAAAATATGGCTTATCTACTGTTCCAGGTGGTTGTAAATTTGATGGGATGGTATTCCGATATTTTATGTGCGGAGAAAACAATTTTATTACTAGAGCACAGACCCGTTCTTTGAGCAAAAAAGAAAATTCTGGATACTAAAATAACGTATGTTTAAAATTGATTGATTTTCGGAAATCTGAAAAAATACCTTGAAAAATATGGCTGAAAATTGAGTTAGTACTGTTTCTAGCAACTCTAAACCAAAAGTTCTTGTCATCTCTGTCATGCCGAGTAACCAATATGGTTGATCCGCATCAACTAATTGTACCAAATCCTATATACAAGTATCAGGCCTTTAATAATGCATACTCTAATGCTCCACTAAAACGAAATTTACCTGGAATAATAAATAAGCATCTACCGCTGTTGAATACAAGCCCTTTGGTGGAGTTCCTTTTGACACCTTTAACTGTTCCAAGTCAACGGTACGATCTGTGGAACTGTTTGCCGCATGATCGGTAATCATGCGATCGAACACCAATGTTACCAATTGCCTTACAGTAGCGCCAGCAGTGTTAATCGTCGTAGAGTCTTTGGTAAAATGTAATCGAAAACAAACTACCATCGCCTTTAGTAAAAAAAAATAATTATAATGTAAATTTTAAAATATTTTCTCATTTAAAGATGAAGAATAACCTTGGACAATGTTTCTCCTTGAACTATATTATTAGTTGTTAATAGGAGAATAACTGTTTGTAATACTTTAACTTCTTCCGTTTCGGTCTCCATGAGCCGCCATAGAGCATCGATAATATACCGAGCTCCTTTTTGGTCAATCACTTGTCTTGTTATCAGACGTTGCATCAATCCTAAGCAAAACTGTAGAGATTACAAGAAATTGTCTTTCTATTTACAAATATGTATATATATAAATTTAAAAATTATTCCTTGCCTTTATTATTTTTAGATCCTTTGTTTCGCATCCTTGTACAATAGGATATAGAATTTGATTAACCACATAATGAATGGGCTGGGATCCTGAATTCGCACTTTTTAGAACAGCGATTGCTTCCTCACATGACTGAAATATAAAAAACAAGAGAAATCAAGCAGATTTAGTAAATTTGAAAAAATCCACGTCATTAATTTGAATACATAAGACTAAGTCAATAATTTTAACAATATGATTGACTGTAGACAAACCTCCTTAATTTGCGGATATTTTTTCTTCGACTCATTAGCTAATATACGAAAATCGGTTTCCAAAGCTTCTAAAAATTTTTGCGACTGCTCTGCATTAGTCGTGAGTGACTTCGACATTATTGTTTTCTTACTTGTAAATAATTAAAGATAAATTTTATTTTCACACAAAACTATCTAAGCAATCTGAAAATATAACTAAATATTTTCCTGATTTGATTTCAAAATAACAAATTTAGTACTTATTAGGTAGCTATTTTATTTTATTTTTTTTATTGACTACAATAAGATACTCATATTTATTTATTCAAATAAATAGGTTTTATAAATACTTACAATAATCCCTAATAGCATGTATTTAGAAAATACATGTACGCTTGTAAAATTATTCGTATAGTTTAAATAAGAAATACGATTTTTATATACTTTTAATATACATTTTAATCTAATTTTTATTCCTTCTTTCGTAATAAAATATTCATTAAATTAGTAAATAAGGACTTATAATAATTCAACATATTTTTCTACCTTTGTCCTTTATACAAGTATTTATATTTTTATATAAATTTATGTTGACCCTTAGGCATTAATATTTTGACGTGGTTCAATGCAATCATTTTCAAAAAGTAAATATTTATTTTACTTATTCTAAAGCTCTACATCTTTGAATAATGAATTCAAAGTGTTAAATAAATATAAAATATCTAATAGTCATATTATGTTTCACAGCAAATGCAATTGAAATTATACTTCTTGTACAGTTATATTTTATTTAATTGATAAATATAGTATTCCGGTTCATATGAGTAGTTTTACAGCTTGCTATGAAAATCATTTAAATTGGAAAATGATTGTTTCATGTACTCGTGATATTATTTTATATTATTTATTATTTTTTCTTACAGTTTATGCAACTTATCAGAGTGTGTATGTATATTAAAAAGTTCTTAATGATCTTCATAATAAAATTTACTTTGTTATATTTTATTTTAGACCTTTGAAAATATCTAGGATTGCTCCTCCAGTGCGATTTACAACTTCGCCTTATATAGAGGATTTTGCTAATGGACAACTGTTAACAACTCAAAACAAAGTCGCATTCTCTGAAGTATCATTTGTACTATATTATGGTGAGAACTAACATTTACTTTTAGTTTATTCCAAAGAGTAACCAGAAAGGTGTTTAAAATGCAGCTCCATGGTGTGCAGAAAGTAAAATTGTTAGAAAAATATATGAGAATGTTGCAAACGTTTATGGAAATCGTATATATTTTTCATCAATAAACTGTTGGCAGCCAGGTATGATTATTTCACCAGGAAGGTCCATATTATTAGTTGAATAATTACAGGAGGCGAATGTCGACAGCAATATTCTAATGTACCGAATTGGCCTACTATAATGTCTTACCGCTCGACGGGATTCGGTAAATTATTGATTAAAAAAAAGAGATAAAAGCTTTAATGCAGTTTTTTAAAGGAATACAATATAATGGACATCTATCAGAAAATAGCCTTCTTAACTTTATAGATTCTCTTATGTTTCCTATGAAGAGAATTACAACGCTAAACGATTTGTTATTAATGATGAACCGGCACAATATTGTTGTGTTGGCTATTATAAATATGGAACGAGATCTAAGACATTTTAAAGCTTATTATCAAGCTTCTTTAAAATATTTAGAAGTAGATCCATATCGAGAAGTAAGTTTTGCTGTCTGCACTGGAGAAAGCTCAAAAGCATTTGGTACCAAGGGCTTGCCAACAATTCGTATTCATTTATGGAATGAAACATTGGTAAGACAATCTATGTTTTACATTAAAATATACAAATTATTTACAAACGTTTTTTTTTTATTAGGAATACACCGAGCCTATTTGGATAGCAAAAGATATTGTCAAATACATTAAATCTTCCAGTCATCAATTTCAGAAGTGGTTATCGCCGCATGGGAAATCTAACTCAATAGCCACACATTTTTCAAAATCATCATTACTTTTAGTATTTACACCACGAATATATTCTCCAAATGCTTTTTCATTTTACAACATGGTTAATATTTTTGAATGTGACTGTTGGTTAAATATATTTTAATTTTTTAAATACATTCATAAAGGTTCGTCAAATCGGGCATATTTACCATAATTGCTACAACGATAGTTGGGTAAAAGAACTTACAGGACAGTATTTTTCAAAGTTTCATGAAAGTTCGTATATTTAGCTTCGCTTCAATACTTTAAAAAAATCACACATTTTTGTTTTATTTTTTTCCAAATTATAGCGGATTTAAAAAATTCACTGAAATTGCAACAATTGTGTAAAAATTTCAATTACAATTCCAATTCCAACTCAAACGAAGCTGAATATCCAAACAACTTCCAAAAATTTCTTGAACGTGATGAAAGATCGCCAAAGAGTTTAATCATACAAAACAATTTATTAAGGTGCAAAACATTAGATTATGAACAAAATGTTTTAAATAATGTTAGAATTGAAAATTTCAAAGTAAATATATATAAGATATTGTGTTTTATATTAAATACATTACATTCATTTCACTTTGCAGGTATTGGATGAAATTTCTGGTCTATCATGTATGTGTAATAAAACATCATCTACTGTAGTGTTAGATAGCATAACATATGAAGTATTTGCACGACAATTAGGAATAGATCTTAATAAAAAACAATTTAAAACGGCAGTGGCGATATTAGACGATGAGGTAAGTATTCTATTAGTTATTTTTGTATTGAGTAATTTTTGTATACCTACTTGTATTTTTTTTCTTTTTGAAACATTTTAAAATACAATTTATTTGATTTTGAACTGTTTTTTTTTAAATTGCATTTTACAGAATGAGTCGGTTTTCGTTATGAATAAAAGCATTACATCAAATAATATAGTAGATTTTATAAAAGGGTATTCTTTTGGATCATTGCAAAAATTTAAAAGATCAAAAACAGCGCTTCCGACGACATTTTTTTATTCAAAATTTGGCTATAATACAACTTTAAAAATATCTATTAAAGAAGTTTCTTCTGACATACTTTTCAACAAAATAGTTTTCGAAAATCGAAATTCAACTATGGTACGTTTTTTAAACCTTATTGTCCTTAGAACCAATTTGAATTTTAAATATGTGTTTTATTTTTTTAGACAACTGTTCTATTTATTTATTCATCGCAATGTAATTTTTGCAATATGATGTCACATTACTTACTATCTATATCAAGTACTTTAAAAAGTCTTAAAAACGTTGAATTTTTGCGAATCGATGGAGATCAAAATGATTTAAATGTAAATTATGGTCAGGAAGGATTTCCACTTTTAATAATTTATACTCAAAATAGGTCAGTATCTAAGCATTGTTTTTGCAATATATTATAGTTTTTTTTCTCATAACAGTGAAAAAGTGATATTTCCATCAAAATTGAAAGTAACTAAACAAAATATTATTAGTTTTATACTGTCAAACCTGCCTAAATCTTCAAGAATACATGGAATATCTTTGTTTTGTAAATCCTTCAGTAGACCATCTTACTTAGATCGCTGCTCAAAAGTATTGAGATCAGAAGTAAGTGGAGCGATTGAGAAAACATTAAAATTATGGAGAGAAGATGTTGCATCCAGGTCTTACATGTATAAAGCAATATTAGCACTACAAAAATTATATATTCAGTTAATAAATGTAAAATCAGAAGAATTTATATACATTGAGGACAAAATTAAATTTGTTAGCGCATTATGGTACAAAGTAAAAATATTTTAGAAATATAAATAAAAATTATTTCTTAAGAGTAAACTCTAATTTTTTTAATTAAATCAAAAATATTTAAATTTGTTGTAAATTGTTTATACAAAAACATAAGACCACTCTAATGAATTTGAAAAAAAGAGTAAATAAAACAAAAATTTTATTTGGAACCTGTTGTATTAAGTATTAGGTAATTTTTATTTGTCTATTATCCTTAACTAAATTGCAAAAAAAAAACTTAAAATTATTAGTTAATGCAGAAATTGTAGAAAACATGATTTTTTTAAATAGAATGTTAAAAAAATAAGCTTTATTCAACTTTGAAAAAATTAATCTAGTAGTATTTCCTATTTAGCATATTTGCATCGACCTCTCGAAAACTAAATAAAGTTTTAATTAATATAAATTTTGAAACTAAACCCAATACTGATTTCTTCTTAATAACGGATTTTGGTACAATGTTTGGTTTAATTCGGATAAACTTTCTTTAAAAGAATCCCAATCTTTGGGCATATCATCTTCGTCCTCATCATAATTAACAAAATCATCTATTTGAGAATCACCAAAAGGACTACTAGCTAGACTGATAACCTTGCAGTTTGGAAGAGCACTTATCATTGGTGCGTTTTGAGTGCTTACAGTTAAACTATTGTTTGATGTATAGTTTGACATTATATTATTGTATAAATATCCAGGTGGAAATGGCAGTGTCGGAGGCTCATCATGAACAAGGTTAGACTTTTTTTTATTGTGGTGCAGAATGCCTTTGATAGAAAGAAGTAATAATATTATAAGAAATATTGCCACAACTGATATTACTATAATTGCAGTAAAACTGTAGCTGCTGAACTTAACGTTTATAGAATTACTGTTATCGGTAATATTTAATGTTTGTTGCACTTTCGGTATTTGGACATATACCGTATCAAATCCCGTGTGTTCCGATAGATTCGTTTTAACTAAGTAATGAATTTCGTCGATAGTATCGTTATGAAAAACTTGGTTTTTATTTAGTTTATAGTAAATCAAACCATTTTCAACTTGTTCTGCAGTAAACGAACTGATAGATGTATTTTCATTTTTACTTTCTTTAGACATCCATATATTAGTTAGAAAACCCCATTTTGGTTTTACTTTTATAATGAATCGCACATTAGAATCTGTTCTCAGTAAATGTGATTTTTGCTCTACTCTCAAACTAAGTCGTTTTTCGTCATTCGATAGGAGTACAATTGAGTCAATCGAAATAAATGGTTTTACTTTGATGTTGACATTAATGTGACAAACATTTTCTACATCCGATACGTACACAATTATTTTTAAAACATCATGGTAGTATGTTAAATTGTGTTGGACAAAATATATTTGATTCGAAATGACATCTTCGAAATTAAAATGACTAACTGTAGTATTTTCTTTTAGTAAAAATCCACTCTGTGCTGATGAAGTAACATTAAAATTTAATCTATGTTTGTTAATATTCGTATGTATGTTTAAATTCTCAAAAGCTATGTTTTTCTTTGTGATACCTTGTGTGATATACAGGTCTTTCCGTTTTATGTTACAATCTAATAAAACTGCCATTATTTTAATCACAAAAGTAGCGATTACTGGCTCATGTTTACTATCACATACTTTGAAATCAAAGCTTGTTTGTTTTGAGGGCCCAATATGCGAATACATTATATGTCCTTCATTTATGTCTTTCTGAGTAAAATGATTTTTGGAACTTTTAATTTGCGTCCATGTTGAACTGTCAATCTTTTTTAAGATTTTGCCAAAAGCCGGAAAACTTATAATTTCATAAATAATATTTGATGATGTCGTGTCTATATCGTGAGTCAAAAGATGTTCATGTGTAATTGTTCCATTTTCACCATTTACAACCGTCATTTCAGGAAACTTTGTTAATAAATTGAACGTTTTGTCATTTATAGGTGAGATCAAAACCGGTATTGTTAAATCACACAAAAATGTATGCCCATTCGTCAAATATAGTGACATAATGATTCGATCTTGTGTTGTATCAGAGTGATCATGTTCATAAAACACATGATTTTTGTAAAAATCATCAGGAGTCAAAAAATTAATACTGGATTTAGAGTCAGGATGTAATTTAATTTTACCAAAAAGGGGATCGTAACATTTTATAAAAAAATTTTGTGATAATATTCCAGTCTTTTGACGTAAATATTCTAATGCACCTGAAAACTGTACATTAATTCTCATAGTGGAACCTTCTTCGACTCTTACAGTTTCATATTTTATGTAAGCTAAAATATTCATAGTAGAAATTTTCAAAGTAAACTTTTGGTCATTCATTGTAAATCCTTGAAAAGAAATTACATTGAATGAAAATGAATCATTATAATTTAGTCTTTCGTGTTGATGTGTATTGTAGTACATTATTCTCGAATTTTCTATATCAGATTGAGACAGTTCGTTCAAAAATGTTTCAAATTTTCCATCATTTGTTCTATATATAAGTTTACCAAAGCTCGGATAAACTCGAACCTTGTAAAAGACTAAGTCGTCAGGCGTTAAAGATTCGAAATAAATGTTATCAGCAGTTATTTTTGACCAACTTAATGGAGAGACACTTAATGGAACGTTGGTTATTCTCTTTGTTTTCATAGTTGATATAAAAATTTTTAACTCTTCTTCAGTCGTGTTATATTGTCCATTTGTAATATAAAACCTAAACTTTTGTTCCACTCTAGGATTTAAATTAATATAAGTAATCAATTTATTGTTTAAATCATGTTGAGTGAAGGAAAGTTTTTCTTCCTTTTCCGCCGAAAGTAATTTTCCACCTTCCAAAAATGTAACCATGTATATCAGGTCTTCGTCAGAACCTTCTTTATCAATTGCCACTAAAAAAATATATATATATAATTTAAGTAGGTAAAGATTTTTGATTCATTTTTATTCACTTACACAGGTGTTCGTTTGTTAATGTTACCCTCCCATATTTAGCACATGATAAATTATTTTTTTTAATGAGGATCGGCCTGTTAGCATCTGAAGTAGTTATATCAAACTCCAACAAAAATGGAAGACTTTCTTTTGTGGAAGTCATGGCAACAAGTCTCAAACTATCTGAACCATTATTTTTCCCATAATGCTTATAAATAATTTCTTTATTTTTTAGTTGAGCACTTGTAAATTTTTGTACTTTCGACCGATTTTTCATAAGCAGGTTTCCAAAAATAGGCCCGTCTGTTACAATATACTCGAGTATTTTCGATTCATAATATTTTGATTGAGGGAATATATTTTTGCTTGAAATGATAGCAGTTTCACCTAAAAAACAGTTTAGTTCTATCATGTCTTATCGATTTATTTATGGATCTAAAACACGATTTTTACCTTTTTTTACCTTAACAGGTTTCGTTGTAATTATAATGTTGGAACTTACTATAACAAATGAAAATTTCAAGTTTTTTAGCCATGTAATTCCATTTGTAACATCCACACAAAAATAATCACTCGTTGCATTAGTATCGGTTTGAACATAGCTAAGCTGCTGAAGATTCACGTCGTTTTGGTCAAAATGTTTGAATTCTTTTGAATCCAGTGTTACTGAATTTAATTTCAAATAACCGAAAGTAGGTGGCTTTCTCAGCACATAGACAATTTCTTTTGGGTCATTTGTACTTTCGTGATATACCTAAAAGAAAAAAAAAATGCATGTTATTATAAGTAATAAGAGTATGCTCTTTTTTAATTTTCAATATATAATAAATAATTTTATTAAATATATTATTTAGTTATGAAATGTCATACTTCTAACTCTTTCCTCGTAATATTCACTTGTTTCAATTCTTCCATATGCAAAGTTTTGTTATGCTACAATTACAAAAACATTGATTATCAAAGTTCAGTAGTGAAAATTATAGTGTGATTAACCTTAACTTTTAAATCATTCCAGTAATTTGATGGGTATATTCTAAAGTTGATGGAACCTTCCGATTTCAGTTCTTTATGTTTAATTAATAATCTAGAAAATTTTAGAAATCAATTATGTATTAATGTATTAATGAAAATGTTTCAGAATAAAAATTGGACAAACATACCTAATCGAGTCGTGAGATGACTTGTTATGATTGATGTAATATAAAACCTTATTTTCGACATCAGTATGAGTAAATTGTTTCATCTCAGTATATTGCTGTTGATTTTTTTTAAAAAGTTTTCCAAACATGGGATCTATTATAACCTTTGAAAAATGTATTAGTGATACGTGAAATCAATAGTTTCATCTCTTATCGTTTTTCAATTTATACCAATATTAATTTGTTGATATTATATATATATATATATAAGCAACAATAATTACCTCATATTTTATATAGTCGGAATTTGTGTCAAAATTTATATTTAATTTAATGACCTTATCATCTAATGTTATATTGGTATCTTCCTTTACTAATACGTCAGTTTCTTTCATGTTTATAAATGGACGATTGGCTTCAATTTCTATAAAAGCACTTTCTTCATATAATCCATCAGAAATAACGAAAGTTATGTTTCCGTGATCTGTTGATTCTTTGTTATGTTTAAAGTACACTTTATTTAAGTTGATTTGTTCCTGAGTAAAATAGTTTGACTCTTCGTTTCCAATGTAGATCCATCCATTTGATGCTACCACATTTTTGTATATAAGCATGTCAAAGGTAGTATCTATATCTATATCATTATACTGCAGTACATCTTTTGATAAAACTTTAACATTACCCCTGACAACAAGCAGTGGCTTATACGAAACTCTAAATGGCTCATTATCGTTTTTCAACTTTATGTCAGTTTTCAATGTTGCAATATATTGAAAATCCAAATCATTTTTTGTGTAAATTAATAATTGAAATTTGTCGGTTTGAGATTCTGAGTCATCATGACAGTATTGTATTTCGCCTGAATTCAAGTTTGACAAAGTAAATTTATGTATACTTTCTTCGTTAAATTTATGTGTATATCTGCAAATAACACCATGATTCGGAGAAGTGGTCACTTTGAAATAAAGAAACGGAAAATCAGGCAGAACTATAGGAAGGTTTATCCTAGATATTGTTGAACGACCTCCTTCAACAAGTTGTATATTTTCTTGATTTTGATCTACTATTGATAATTTCAAGCTGTTATTTACTTTATATCGTACCATTAGAGATCCATAAATCGAAGAACATTTTGGAGTGTTGACCACATATTTAATCTCGTCTTCAAAATCTGAGTAAGTGGTTTGTAATAGTTCATAAGATACTTTGTTATCATCGATCTCTTTTTGAGTGAAATTAAGTTTGTTCTGGAATTATATTTACATTAGGAATGTATAAATACAATCGACGTTGTGTTTGAAATAATGTAAATTTACCTCATATGCTGTAATAACAGTCCCATATTTTGATGGAACAATAATTGTATAAACAATGTAGTCAGGTAAAATATTTTCAGGTACGGTTTGATACTTTAATATATGAGATGTCAAAACCACTCTTTTTTCTCCTTTTATGCTTAGAAGTGCTGTATTAATTGGTTTTAGCATAAATTGAACAAATTTTATTCTAAAATCATATATTTGGGAGACGTATGAAAAACATTTGACTATGAACTAAAAAAAGAATGAAAAGTTTATTTTAAAAAGGATTGGCTAATTATAGAATTACCTTGAACTCATCTTGAATAGGAGATCCATTAGAATGTCTATAACGTATTTGACCTGTGTGTAATTGTCGATTGGTAAAATACGAAACTTCGTTCCAACTTCCATCTATCATTCTCTTTTTTTCTATTACGCCTGATTGTGGATGTACAATAATATTGTAGTGTATATCAAAACTGTTATTTAATGAATTCGCTTCAAATGATAGATTAAAATTGCTTATTTTCATTGTTAAACTATGAGCCATTATAAGCCCTGTATTATTGACCATTTTTAATTGTAATGGCATTACTAAAACTGGTAAGGCTACTATTGGGCTAGTTTTCACGCCGTCAGATACTTCTAAGAATATTTCAAAACGGGTATCATCCATTACCTGTCAAAAAAGTATTCTTTATTTTTATAATACTTGAAATTGTATGAATTATTTAGGTAAGTGTATGGATTTGTAAATATATAATACCTGTTCTTGAACTATGTAATAAACCCTTTTTTCTAAAACGTCTCTATGAGAAAACGTATCAACTATATTTTCAGCTACTTTGAAGTGTCCATTTAATGTTTTTTTCTTTGGAGCAATGACTTTATAAATTAGTGTTTCTGGTGAACTATCAGAATCTTCTAGATGTACAAATTGTGAACTAAACAACTCGGCAATATTTTCTACTAATCTAAAAACTGTGTTTTTAACAAAACTAAGTTGAGGAGGATCATTTACAGGTGTGATATTAAAATGCAAAATAAAACGTTGGGATTCGGGTAGTAAATTATGTTGATAAGTCATATCAAGTGTCATTTGATCCATATGATCTTCCTTTCCGTTATGAATGTATTTAATCTACGTAGATAGATATGTAAAGACTTAAGTTGTACATTTTTTGACTTTTGAAAATTATAGCTTTTTACTCACATTTGTTTGCAAAATATCATAGTAGCTAAAATTTTTAGTACTATGTTCTCTTAACGTTCCACTCATTTTTACCAAAGTGCCATGTTTAGGGAGTTGGACAGCAGTAAAATAAATTGAATGCTCCGAAATTCCATAATGTTCATAGTTAAACTGAACTGCTATATTTGCATCAGTCAAATATATAGATTCGTCTTCTGACAAAGATACCGGATTCACTTGCAAAGTTTCTTCAACAGATGAAAAAAGCTAAAAAAAAATAATTAATCTGTTTTTTTGCCTTTTTATTTACAGAGCTCACTCACAGAATACGGTTCCTTAAAATCAGCTCGAATACAGTATAGTTGATCACACTGACAGGCAAACTTTGATGTAAATTTTTGAATACATTTACCACTCAAAATGCAAGGCTTTTTTGATAAGCAAGGATATTCCCAAATGCAATTTGATTTTATATTTTTTGTAACATGGAAATTAGGAAATCCTTTTTGTACATTATTAAAAAAAATGTTTCGAATGCAACCTTTCAAAGCATAATCGTCTGTTGTGTCTTTCAGTGCTTTTGTCTTTTTTAAAATCCCTTTTGGTATACCACCAATATACCAATTGACCAACTTTTCGTTGAGGATGAAAGTTTTATTTGTGTAATAAATTTTGTTATCTATAAAAATCTGTAATACACACAATAAATTCGTATTTAGGGTTGCTTTAAATTTATTTCAAAATGTCTATTTCAAAAATTATTTTACAAGAAGATAAAAGCATTGAAAATAACATATAGGTAATAATTTTTACCGTGAGAAATCGAAAAACAAAAGTTTATGCCTATAAGTTTTTAGATATTTAATCAAATAAATTATATGAGCATTTCCTTAATTAGAAAAACGAATAAAACTGAATAAAGAAACAGAAATAAATAAGATACAAAAATTGTTGACTTACTTCGTTCTGTTTCAATTCCAAGTGATGCCACATCCCATCGGATACTAATGTATCTGTAAAAATATCTATATGGTAGCTACTGTTCTTAAAAGTCAATTTTACTATTCCATTAGTTATTTCAAGTAATAAAATATTTGGTCCGTTTATTGCCATCATCAGAGGAGCTTTCGATTGAGATGTTTTAAATTCCAAATGACAGCTTTCCAAATATTTATGATAGCTCATTAAAGAGTAAGAATCTTTATCCATAAATGATATTGAATCATTTTCAGTGGCGTCGAATTCTTCTTCACATATCCAAGAAATATGTCTTGTTGTAATATGAGCAACATTATCTTTTGCTCGTTTTAAAATACTTATGTTATTATAGTATACCTAAAATTACATATATAATGTAAAAATAAAAGTAAATATATATTAATCAATGGGTGCATTCAAGATCACTCATCGCTTCCATCATGATTTTTTTCTGTGATATTTTTCGTTTATAAATGTGTTTGTAGATGAAAATTTTTAACTTTTATGACATATTCTTATGATTTTCGATGTTTTCCGATGAATCGAACAATCCATTTTATAAAACTTGAACGCGTTCGATGAAAACAATTTTGGGAAAAATCATTGATGTCCATCCATGGGCATTCTTGAATGCACCCAATGTTTGATTTACATCTGATATGCATCCACGAAAGTAAGAATTGTCCTTGACAGACGTAATTGAAAAGTCCCCTAGTCCTCCTATATAAATTCCAAAATGAATATTAAGTTTTCCAACTTCTGGAGGAATAAAATGTCGAACAAAATGATTATCAATTTGAAATGTTATGTTGGTTTCATATCGAACTAAAGAAACATCGTGCCATTGACCATCATTCAGATAATATTCTGGTGGTGAGTACAACTATATTAGACAAAAAAAAAACAAAAAGTTTTGTTTAATAAAAACTTTAAAATAACGTACAGTACGTATGTAATACCTCTACAGGATTGTTTCCAATGTTCATACTTAATTTCAGTGTTCCGGTAAACATTTGTATAACACATGAGTCAACCCGACCTGATGTCGCAAAAATTAACCCATCATTCTGCCTTGTTTTAAACTTTAAACGAATATTTGTGGAAAGCTTTGCTTCTTGCAATGGCATACTTATATAGCTATCACCAAAAAAGGATACTAATAACCCGTGTATAAAAAATATAATGAAAGATAATATGTATGAACACCATGAGTGAATATTGAAAACAAAAAAAAATACAACCTTTGAATGCATTTACTCCGTATGATAAAAATAACAAGATCCAGACAGATATGGTGGACATTTTAATAGATGTTTAATTTTACTTAATAAGTAAATGTTTGCTCGTGTTTAATGCACATAAACTAGTATTATTTTTTTTTATTTATTTACTTATTAGAAATCATTTTAATTTAATCTTTGATGATGAACAAATACTATTTTAAAATGCCACAGAATGATAATTTTGAGTACACTCTTTAATTAATCAACATCACACAAAACTGACGTTTATACTGTGATATACATAAAACTATTGAAGGGGAACTCTCCAAATCAAAAGTACATATACAAGATATTACCAAAATCGGTACGAAAATTGAGTTTTTGATTTTTATTTTAAAATTAATCTATAATTTGCGTCGCACTGTTATGACATTTATTTTGTAAAACCGTTTAAACCGCTACTGTACATATATTGTTAAAGTATGTTACTTGTAGGTTCTTTAAATAGAATTTTCTCCGTTTCATAGAGTCTATACAATATTTTGTACAATTTTTTATTTGATGGATTCAGGAAATTTAAATTGTCAATGATATTACTTACTTGAATCTCCTTCTTAAAAAGATTATGGTAAATTATAAATATGTAGCTATAAGATTTTGATAAAATTTCGGAATAATATAATAGTTATCTAGATATTTAATTATAAAGTTTAAATAATTTTTATTCATCTTTTGAAATAGTAAATCGGTACACAAATTTGTCATTGTTGCGAGCATTTGTCCTTTTTTTTTCTTGGTATTTCAGTTTGTTGTCTCCGACTTCCTTGAATTGGCATGTATGGCGGAATATCATCATCTTTTTTGGTTGTATGATTTACTTTTATGAATGATTATATTAAAAAAAACACGTGCGAGTATAAAATAATATGAATAAATATTTAAAATTAATATAGAATACCTTTTGTAAATAAAATGTTTGGGTCTGCACCTGAATCGTTTTTTTCAGAGCTACAATTTAAGCGTTAAGTTAATATTATTGACTAAGCATTTAAACTTTTGGAAACACATACGTGACTTCAGACATACATGCTGAAGAGTCCTTAATGTCAAATGGATCTAAATAAATATTTTCATCAGTGACGTTGTCCTTTTTGGTAAAGTTGTATGTATCTGTCGTTAGACTTGTTCCCTTTTCAGAATTATCGTGGTAAATCAAATCTTGGCTTTGCTTATTTTTTTCTTTTTTTAATCGAGCCTTTTCTCGAGCTTTCTTTAACTTAGCTTTCTCTCTGCTGTATAACATTCGTGCAACTTCTAAAAATATTTAAAAATAAAGTCGTTATATAGAAACGGTTAAACGGAAAACATTATAAAAACCTTCGTCTTGTGCCTCTAATGCTAATTTCATATCAATATTTTCTTGTGTTAAATTGGGAGATATCTCTAAATTCTGTATTTTCCAAGCCAACTCTTGATCACTTTGTTCTTGTTCGAGTTTCTTAAGTGCATCTGCAACATCGCAATCTAACAATCTTAAAGCTTCAAGAGCTGTGTGTTTATCTTGTATCTCTTTTTCAGATGAGTTGCCATATTTGATGTCTCTTATAAAATTATGCTCTTGTTTGATCTTTATCGGAGTATGCTGTTCTAAGTGTAATGTATGCTGTACATCATTTTTCTTCTTTTCTTTGTATTTTCTTTCATGTCTTAGTTGTTGCGCCAGTTCTCGAGCTATCTAACAAATGGAATTAATATTGTATAGTTAAAAATATGTCTAATTTTCTTATAAACTTTTAATTAAAACAAAAAGATAAGAAAATAGCAATATGCTATTATTAAAAAAAAAACTATTTAATGTTTGGCTTACCTCTTCATCAATTTTTTGTCTTCGTCGTTCTAAAGATTTTTTCTTTTGTTCTTCAAGCTGAGCATTTTCATTTTCTTTCTGTTGTTCGTCAAGAGCTTTCGGATAATCGATTCGTAGCAATGAATTTTTAATTCGATTTTCTTCTCGAGCCACCTTAAACGAAAATTTGGAAAAGTGAGTGGTATATTACCATTTTCTTGAATAATTAGATGTGTAGTTTTTTTTTTCAATAATATAATTTTTTTTACCGTATATTCGTGCTCTTGTAATGCGGAAGCAAGTGAAAAGTCTTCTTTTAATCGGAAATTGCGTACAGCTAATTATTTAAAAACGAAAGATTATGTTAGAGTCACTACCATTGATTGCGCAAAGTACTTAAGTAAAAATCCTTACCTTCATTTACACTTCGAGGAAATAAATCATCATATTCCTTACAATCGGACATTTTGTGAATTTTTGAAGGACCTTTGAACTGACAAAAAAACCTAAAACAATAAATATAACATTAAATATAAATATTTAAATTAATATATACACAAGTCAGTATTTGAGTAATTAAGTATTTATTTAAAAAGACATTTAAAAAATTGATAAAACCCAATGTGCAATGCATATTAAGTATAAATACTGCTTTTTTGTTTGGTAGATGAATTTTTTCAATGCAATGATTTACTTTATCATTACTTAGAAGCTGCATTGCATTTTTCTGATTTGAAAGAATTATATTTACAGCAAATAAAGATGAATATTTATCTAAGTAAATACATATTATTCAAAAAAAGACACTCAACGTATTTTCGATATAATTTTTGAATTTGACAAGTAATGGGAATACAAAGTGGGACTCGGCTGACGCCCAAATTTAGTTTTGAGAATTTAAATTTATTTTTTTTATACTGTTCTCGTTAATGATAATTTTTGTGTTTTGACGAATTTACTCAAACAATCAATTTGGATATTTTTTAATATCAAGAAACAACAACAATTAAATGCTAAATAAAATACCGTAACGAATCTTTAAACATTGTTTTGTTGGGTTATTCAGCAACGCCCTTAATTTTTTAGTAAACTATTCGAATAATTTCATATCGTAAGTAATATCTTCGGAAATTTTATAAGTTTGATTGAAATTTCATTGCATGTCTAAAAAACTTTTATTCTCTTTCAGATGTATTAAAGCAAAATGAGAAGATACAACTATTTATTCACATGGCTGTTAACAACCGTCCTTCTATTATCATTAGCACAAACACAAGAAGATTTCGACGCAAAGAATCGAAATTTCATATCTGATGGTATCCGAAATGATACATTAGAAAATAATTGGCTTAGAGGAAGAGACTATGAGTCAATTTATGGTAATGATGTAAGCCAAAATCGTGGAGTCTCGAGTCGAAACAGAGACAGGCCTGTGTTTGGTTACAATCCCATCAGAAGCAATGCAATTGACAATTTTAACATCAATCAAGAGGCGACCTATTTTATTGTCGCCTCGAAAATGGTACGTCCTGGCCAAATTTATAGAGTGTCAGTGTCGATAAAAGATGTGGGATCTGCACTTACAGTACGCGGGAGCATTTCTAGAGATGGTGTGGAGATGACCTATGACTCAAAAGATGTTCGAGAAAATGTAATGGAAACTCTGCTAATGAGAGTACCTACAACAAGTGTGCCTGGTGACTACAAACTAAGAATTGAAGGTTTATACAACTC
Source organism: Culicoides brevitarsis (assembly GCF_036172545.1). Classification (NCBI taxonomy): domain Eukaryota; kingdom Metazoa; phylum Arthropoda; class Insecta; order Diptera; family Ceratopogonidae; genus Culicoides; species Culicoides brevitarsis. Next base: position 22,031,502 of record NC_087086.1, on the reverse strand, counting down.
TATTAGTGGGGGCATAGCCTTTGTAAACGAAACTAAATTAACATTTTCGCAAAGGTCTATGACAGTATTCATTCAAACTGATAAACCAGTTTATATGCAAGGTGAAAACGTAAAATTTAGAGTTATACCAATTACAACTGAACTGAAAGGATTCGACAATTCTATTGATGTTTATATGGTTGATCCGAATGGTCATATTTTGAGACGTTGGCTGTCTAGACATTCAAATTTAGGAACAGTCAGCTTGGATTATAAGCTGTCCGATCAACCGGTTTACGGTGAATGGACTGTTCGTGTTGTGGTACAAGGACAAGTAGAAGAACATTTGTTCGTTGTTGAGGAGTACTATCAAACAAGATTTGAGGTTAATGTGACGATGCCTGCATTTTTTTTCAATACAGATCCTTTTCTTTACGGTAAAATAATGGCAAATTTTACTAGTGGTGCGCCGGTGAAAGGAAACCTTACATTGAAAGCAACAATCAGACCAATTGGATATTTTACTCCAAAAAATATCAACGAATACTTTAGAAAAGGATATATTGAAAACCATGAAGGATACAGCTTGAACACTGATCCATTTGGCCCTCGCAAACAAAATGAGTTTGATACATATAATAGAAATACATATAATACGCCAATCGATCCCCTCACAGATAATAGATATGGAGGGTCTAGTGGCTCGACTTCTTATAATGATCCATATTCTTTTGAAAGACACTTCAACTTTGACGAGGAATGGCCGTTCTGGATAGAAAAACCAGAGCAATATGAATACAACAAATGGGGTGAACAGTATCGAGGTTTACCATATTTGAGATTTTTCAATGGAACATTCGAATTTAAATATCCAATGAGAGAACTAGAAAACTTGGTCTCAAACTTAGCCGGTATGTATAAGATTTTTATTAAATATTATTTTTTTATTTGATTTTTTTTTCACGCTGCTAATTTATTTTAAACTTTTTGTCCCAAAAACTTTTTTTCAAAAAGATTTCAGAGCAATTCTAATAAAAAATTGAAAAATAATTTTTCATAAAATTTTTTTTTAAACATGATTTTCGAAAACAAATATGAATTAGAGAAGAAAATCTTTGTAAAAAAACATTTTTAATACGATAATTTAAAGAAATTGAATTGTTTTTTGAAAATCATTGAAAAATTATGAAAATAGACGAAAAATCGGTAATTTTTGATAAAATTTTACTTTTTTTTTAATTTTTTTGCTCTATTGGATTTTCGGCTTTTGAAATGGGACATGGGACAAGAGGTTCAAAAAAATTTGGAGCGGCTTAAATATTATAATAACTTTTTCCCTATTCTTTCATATAAACATTTAGGTTCTGAAATTCTAATCACTGCAAGAGTAGGTGAACGTTTTTATGATGAACACGTTGAAGGATACGCCATTGCTCGAATATATAATTCATCAATCAAAGTTCATTTCCTTGGTGGAAGTCCACAAGTTATTAAGCCAACAATGCCAATAACGGCGTACTTAGTAGCGGAATATCATGATGGTTCTCCATTACCATACGAACAACTATTTCAATCAACTGTGGAGGTGTCTGGCAGTGTTAATAGCAAATCTGGAGGAAGAAAAGAACTGCAAAGTAAATATGTTGATATGTCAGAAAAACCGGGAATATGGGAGATTAAACTTAACCTACATGATGATCTGAATTTAGATGAATCCCGAAATGGGCGGGAATTCCTTAATGATGTCACTGACATCCGATTGAAAGCAAATTTTATTGACACACGAGGTGATATTATTTCAGCTGAACTCTTATTACTATCACACTTTTCACCTCAAAACCAGCATATTAAAATAACAACCAGCACACAAGCACCAAAGGTTGGAGAATATATAGTATTTCATATCCACTCCAATTTTTATATGGAAAGCTTCTATTACATGGTCATGTCAAAGGGAATTGTTCTGTTAACTGGACAAGAAAATATGATTCCCGGAGTTCAAACTATGGCTATTACTTTGAGTGCTGAAATGGCACCAACTGCGACGATTGTCATATGGCATATTGGGCGTAATAGTCTCATAGTTGCAGATAGTCTTACTTTTCCTGTCAATGGAATATCTCGAAACAATTTTACGGTATTCATAAACAACCGAAAGGCTAGAACTGGAGAAAAAGTAGAAGTAGCAATTTATGGCGAACCAGGTGCTTATGTGGGCCTATCAGCCATTGATAATGCCTTTTTCACAATGCAAGCAGGAAATGAGTTGTCATATGCCACTGTTATTACAAAAATGTCAACCTTTGATGAACAAACTAATGGTACTTTGTCACATACATGGCATTTTCATGAAGGACATCCGGATGAATTAGTTTATTATCCAACATCAACGTTTGGTATTGATGCCAACAGAACATTTGAGTATGCTGGCTTAGTCGTTTTTACAGATGGGACGCTACCCCGCAGACTTGATTCTTGTAACAGTTCTTATGGATACGCAGAATGTCTTAATGGTAGATGTTATCGCTTAGATAAACGTTGCGACGGTTTCTTGGATTGTGAAGATGGTACCGACGAAAGTGGTTGTCAAAACTGGAATTCTACCCATTTAGCTGAATTCCGAAAGTACAGATTTAACAGAATAAAAAGACACTATGATAACGTTTGGCTTTGGAAAGACATTAACATAGGACCGCATGGACGTTACATCTTTAATTTAGATGTACCAGACACTCCAGCATTATGGATGATTTCGGCATTTAGTGTAAGTCCATCATTGGGATTCGGTATGTTAACTAAACCGTTGGAATATGTTGGTGTACAACCATTTTACATTAATGTTGAAATGCCTTCTGAATGTCGACAAGGAGAACAAGTAGGTATTCGTGTGACCGTGTTTAACTACATGACAAATCAATTAGAAGCTACCGTAGTTCTTCATGAGTCTGTTGATTATAAATTCGTTCATGTTGGTGAAGATGGTATCGTGGCGTCATATAATCCCAAAACATCATTTGGAGAACACCAATTTTTCATTTATTTGGAACCTCAAGATTCAACAATAGTTTATGTTCCTATTGTTCCTACAAGGTTAGGACAAATAGAGGTGGTATTGCACGTATCTACTCTGTTGGGAACCGACACTATCAAGCGAACATTGAAAGTAGAAGCAGATGGATTGCCACAGTATCGACATCAATCCATTTTGTTAGACTTGAGTAATCGTGCTTACATATTTCAATATATGCATGTCAATGTGACAGAAACGCCAATTATTCCATATGAAGTAGAACGATATTATGTTTTTGGCTCAAATAAGGCTCGCATTAGTATAGTGGGTGATGTTGTTGGACCGATTTTTCCAACAATGCCTGTAAATGCTACCTCTTTAATACATCTTCCTATTGATGCAGCGGAAACTAATATGTTTAGTTTCGCCGCTAATTTATACACGATTCTGTATATGCGTTTGATTAGTCAAAGAAACCGAACCACAGAAAAACAAGCATTTCATTATATGAACATTGGCTATCAAAAACAAATGAGTTATATGAATGCAGATGGAGCTATGACTCTATTTCGCTCTGATTGGAATCAGTCTGCACCTTCTGTTTGGCTTACTGCATATTGTGCAAGAATATTCCAAGAAGCATCATTTTATGAGTGGGAAAATTTCATTTACATTGATCCCGTTGTAATTCAAAAAAATATTCGGTGGTTACTGAAACATCAACTTCCTGAAGGATCTTTTTACGAAGTCACTTGGTCACCTGATAGGAAATTTAATGAATCTAGTCGTCATGATGGGTTCGGTAAATACGAGCAAGGATCAAGAAATATATCTTTAACGGCACATGTACTTATTACATTAGTCACCGTTAAAGATCTTTCCGGAGTAAGTTAAAATTATTGTTCATCTAAATTTATTGTATTAGTGTTTTACACATTTCTCCTATGTAAATTTTAGAGTCTTGGAGCACGTGTATCTTTAGCAACGACCAAAGCTGTACAATATATCGAAAGAAGTATGCCTTATATTCAAGAATACGGAACAGAATATGAAATTTCCATTGTTGCCTATGCTTTAATGTTAGCAAAAGCACCAAAAGCTGAGCAAGCTTTTAATATTTTATTCAAACATGCTAAAACAATCGGTAAGTATTTATTTTAAAAAAATGTACTATTAAAAAATAAGCACCTTTTTTGTTTTTATACAAAAATGTGATTTATGCTGAATTTACAACAAATAAAGGATACTTATACTTCTCCGAATTTCAGTAATATTTTAGAAAATCGGAAAATTTAAAATTTTTTAAAACCCTATAATTTTCTCAGAATTCTGACGAACAGAACAAATCGATAGGTTACGAGCTGTTAATAAAATAAATATTATGTCTAATTTAGGTGAATATACATATTGGGGAAATGAACACGTTGAACAACCACCATCGAAATTAGAAAATCAAAAGTATTTTTCATTGCCAAGACTGCCATATAAATATGATTCTTTGAATATCGAAACCACATCTTACGCATTACTTACATATGCATCACGGCAAGAACTGTTAGTTGACTCGATTGTCCGTTGGTTAAACGCTCAAAGATTGACGGATGGTGGATGGGCCTCTACACAGGATACTGGAGTAGCAATGAAAGCATTGATCGAATATACGCAACGCACAAGAATAAGAGATGTATCTACTTTGTCGGTGACGATTGAGGCAACATCCCTGCCAGGTCAAACAAAAGTGTTAGAAATAGGCGAAAAGAATTTGGCTCAACTTCAAAGTATTGAGGTATTATTAGATTACTATTTATTTTACTTTTATATTTTAATCAAAATTATAAATAGATTCCAAATGCATGGGGAACTGTTAAAGTACAAGCTAAAGGTGCTGGCTATGCTATTTTACAAATGTCAGTTCAATACAGTGTAGATATTGAGCAGTTTCAAACAAAGCCACCGGTAAATGCATTCGATTTGACTGTCAAACCATTATTTTTCGGAAGGAATCAGTCTCATATTCATTATATATCTTGTCAAAGGTAAGAGCTTACTCGCTAGATAAGTGAGTATTTAATAACCATATAAAAACTTTGCAGATGGAACAACGTAAATGAATCCATACGTTCTGGAATGGCAGTTTTGGATGTCACCATACCTACGGGTTATTGGATTCAACAGCAGAAGCTTGATGCTTATGTCATCAGTAAACGTGTAAAAAATCTTCAAAGAGCAAAATTCAATGACAAAAAAGTTTTGTTCTATTTCGACTTTGTAAGTTTATAAACAATTTGGTGAACTTTAATATAGTTTAATGCTATTTAAACTTTTCAGTTGGATCAAGAAGAAACATGTGTGAATTTTACTATTGAAAGATGGTACCCAGTTGCCAATATGTCCCGTTATCTTCCAATAAGAGTGTATGATTACTATGCCCCAGGTATGATATTAAAGCTTATACAATTATCAAAAATGTTTTCGGTGTCATAGACCTTCTGAACATTAGATGGGATGTGTATTGAGTATTTTCGTTATAATTTTCAAGAAACATGATTTTACATGTTTTAAAATATAAATTTTGAACTTTAGAAGGGATTTTTTGTTTGTTTATATTTACCCAAGATATTAAAAAAAAAACATAAATTAAGTCAATTTTATACATTTTTTTATAATTCTACAACTTTTAATTTTTAAATTATAAAATCTCTCCATTTTTCTCTTAAAAATTCAATATTTCTTTATGATTTTTGTAAATTTCCCGGGTTCCCGCACTTTTTCCAGGACCTTGATTTTTTGAAAATATTGAAATCTTTCTTAAAACATTTTTTCTAGAAGGTTTAAAAATTTGAATATCTTCTTACATGTTAGATATTAGTCATACCTCCTGGGAAAGTCTTTAAAAGATAGTTAGGAAGAAACCGAACACGATTTTGATGATTGTATCAGACTAAATTTACTAAATGTAAAAAAAAAACATTAAAAACGCATTATTATATTTTTAGAACGATTTAATGAAACAATATTTGATGCACTTCCAACATATCTATTAAACATTTGTGAAGTTTGCGGTAGCTCTCAATGCCCTTACTGTTCAATATACAACTCAGCCACAAATATCAAAGTAAACATTTTGCTGGTTCTCCTCATATCATATTTATGGTACAGAAGGTACAGCTTTAATCAAAGGTTCAACATTGTAGATATGCGGTAAATACGACAAAATATCATGATTTCATAAATGTTCAACGGAACGACGATATTTTTCTTTTATACAAGTTCGGTTCAAAACTTTTTTTATAGTTTTCTTTCACACTTTTTAAATTAAATTTTAATGTTTGTTAGACTAGTGGTTTTGTACCAGAAAAATATTCTAAAATTAGATTTAAGATTTTTTAAAACAGCATCTAGAAAAAATCGTTATGTTATATTCTAAGATTCATCTAAAAAATGTTGTATTTTTAAAATTTATAGACTAAAATAACAATTCAATGCCGTCCAAATTTCTGGTCATATGTAGTAGATATAAAAGAAATCTTTAATACTGACAGTGAGTCTCGTTTTTTTTTTGATGAAATAAACATTTATTCAAAATTGAATAAAAAAATTAAAATACAATCAACCTTAACTTTATTTTTCTAAACTTTGCCAATAAACTATTGCAATCTTATCAGAAAAAGAAAGAATTAATTTAAAAAACTCCCACATTTTGACCAAAATAATTAATTTCAGAGAAAAGTGTATTATTTCCCGGGATCCAAATTTATTTTTAACATTAGATTTTTACATTTTAGACTAATTTTACAAATTTAAATTTTTAACATACAAAGTTTTCCCATTTTTTATTAAAAGAAAATCAAAGTTTAAATAAAATTAGCTTCAAATAAAACTCAATAGTTTTATCCAAAATAAAAGTTTTTCTTGTGTAGTCTAACTTTGAAGTTTAGGATTAGGTTGTGGAATTTCCTATGAAACGATTTGAATAGGTATTAGTAGACCGCCGAAAATATTAAAAAAATTCTCTCTGTTAATTCATCTTTCCGTTTTGATCATTTCCATTCTTCTCATGGATTACATTTATTACGCCTCATATTTTGTTTTCTTGTTATTTCAAAAGAAATGAACGTTACGATAAATAGGTATATTGAAGAAGTTTGTAGCCAATACCAGAGATCAAAACTTGTGAACCATTAATAAAGTCACAAGTTAGGGTCTCAGGGAACCAGCATTTACAAACGAAATGCGGAATTCAATGTATTTTTTAAAAATTAGATAATCGTTGAAAAACTCCAATTATGTATAAAGCTAGAAGATTGTATAGGAAATATCATGACAATACTATACAACCTACTACCTCAATGCATAAAATTGTAATTTAATTCCTTTCTATAAAAATTAAAATTTAATATTCTAATATTTCAATCTATTTATATGATTCGACTTTTATAATAAGCTGTATATACCTAAACATTGGTCAGTTTTTTTTTACTACAACGAAAGATCATGTCTGAAAGAGTAAATAATTTTGTAGCTCTTATTAAATAAAAACTTTAAGATTCCATGGTGGTACATCTAATAAATATCTATCGAAACATATCAATATTAATTTAATATGATCTCGTTAATTATATTGTTTTAATTAAACAAGATTTCCAATATCGTGTATCAATTATATTAATGTATGTATGTACCAATGAAGTTGAACATTCAAATCCTTAATAATTACAAGATAGTAAAACAGAATAAGTAATTTTGAAATTTTTGTTTGTTTATTTTAATTTAGAAAATAAAGGCCAAATTTTTTCAGGTTTGATTGAGCAGCAATTATTATTCTGTTTATTTTCAATAATGTAATGAATAATGCAGCTGAATCCTATATGAATCCTGGTGCAGAGTCCAATGACAGATACCCATAAAAACGTACTTGTAAGATCATATTATTAGCACAAGTTCGGAACTACGGGTTTCAATAAATGGACTTTTTGAATGAACTTCAAATCTTATACAAAATCCGGTAAATGATGTCGCAAGTGTCCTGAAATTGAAAACAAAGTTTATTTCGATAATGAATATATCAGTCCAATGTTATGCAAATGTTAAACATATTTAAAATAATAAACGAAAATCAAAAATTACATTAATGTTTATGAGTTTTTCTCGTTATAATTTTGCAAATTGTTATTATTACTTTTTTTTCCAAAACTTACTTAAATGACTTAACTTATTACCTCATGAGCTTAAAGTTATCTTTATTTTAATTTAAATTGGTATATTGGTTTGTTGTTCAATTATTAAATGTGTAGTTTTTTTTATATTCGTAAAAGTTTTCAAAAAAGAAGTTAAATAAAGATTTTTTTACTGTTTGACACTAGTTTTTTTTTTTTTTGCTATTTTCATAGATTTACTGATCATGCGCACAATTATGCAAAACTGCTTCAGGAATCAAAAATTATAGAAACATATCTACGTATATATATATATATATATATATACCTATATATATATATAAGTATGTATCTGGAAAAATATAAATGGTATTTTCTTTCTATTGTATGTAAGGAAAAACTACCACCTTATTCCTCTAATATTAAATTGAGACCCAAATTAAAAATTTTATGATTTTTTCAATTCACAAACGATTATTTTTTTCTTAAAATTCCTATCAAAAATAATTAACTATTTGCGTCTTCTTTGCAGGTCGAAATAGGTATTATGAGTAAAGTATAATTTGTTTTATTCTTTTATAGATTTTATTTTATATCAAATATTTTATATCATGCGAGCGTACTACTATAAACTATTTGTGAGTTTGATATGATATTAAAACAAAGATTGTTATAAAACTTTGAATTGAAATTAGAACTTGTAATCACTGGTTTTATTAGATTTAATAAATTTTAATCCCGATTATTAATAATGACATTTTCGAATTTCGATATGTATAAATTTATTTGGTTTTTAGCTGCAAAATCTAATTGCTCTACTTATTCAATTGAAGAAAATGAACGTTTTATAGTAACTACCTTCATACAATGAAAGTATGAGTGTTACCGTCTTTACACTGTATGCAATATTGCAGTTTTGTCTCTTCTGCAATGACCTTTTTTTGTTCGCGTTTTTTCTCTTCATTTCATTCATTTTATGACGAACAGGTCAATGATCGTTGTGTTTTTCCTGAAAAGCACCAATATTTTTCACAAATTGAATTTAAAATAATTATTTTGCTCGTTTTATTAGCACACTGAGCAAAACTTCGATTAATGTTTTAAATAACTTTCACAATATATTTTTTTTCAATTTCTGTCTTACAATGCATATGAAACTTTATGCATCAAAAATGCAATGAGAATGGGTTACCAGATACTACACGAGTTAAGTGAGTATGCACTACACACATTTTTGCATGTGTGTTGCGAATATAAATATGTACTACAATCATAGGTATATAGCATCGAGTTGATAAACTACACAAAGTCTACGTTGTGTGCAAATTCTAGGTATTTTTACACTTTGAAAATAAGGAGTACCAAAAATATCCTTGCCTTAACCGTGACAATGTTTTTGGTCTACTGTGAATAATTCTTTGGCTTCTTCTATTAAAAATGTATTTATGTTTATATGTATTGCTTTATGCATTTCCTTAAAAGCGCATGCACTTTTAATATTTACATAAAATTCACAAAGATGTGTGGCTATTGACGTTTTTCAGCAACTATAAATTGCTCAGAATTAAAAATATTTTAAGAAAACTTTTTAGACTCATGTATAAACATGTTTTATTATGCTCAATTATTTATTTATAATTCATTTTATATTAAATAAATATTTGCTATGGGTAGATCTATCGAGAAACTAAACTGGTATATTTTTTAAATTTGGAATAAGTGGCAAATGAAAAAACGGATTTCATCATATTTGTGAATGATACCAAAAACAAAAGATATTAACAACGAATACTTTTAATTATTTGTCAACAATTTGGAATTATTGTTTAATAAAAAAAAATGTGTACTCAAGAAATAGACGACTCAGATTTTTTTCATCAGGATTTCAGTACGGCCAGTGAATGGGAAAATTTTAGTGCTCAACTAGAACAAGTACTTCATGAGGTAAAATGACATTTTTTTTTTATCCATCAATAGAACCACACTGTGTTGTTGTATATATTTTAGTGGAAAATTCCGTCTTCAAAACTGGAAAAGGACCTTGAAACCAACCAGCTTTTATTGTGCAATTGGAAAATTTTAAAGGACAATATTACTTTTTCAAATACTGATTTTGAAATATTGCATTATAAAGCAAATATAGGACAAAGTAACAACGATTTGTCAAAGCACATTAATGGTACTTTGATATGCCAATGTTTTTTAGACCTTATGTCTAGTAAAAACGACTTTTTGCCTGGAGACGTAAAGAAAAATCCAGAGCCTTTACATCCTATAGCACGATGGTATGGTCTCCGAAATTTTGTCATCTTGCGTCCTGTAAAAAGTATTCAAAATGAAAGCCAAATACGAATTTTATTGAGCTCATTACACATCGCATTGGCTGATAGTGCTTGTGAGGTTCCAATATTCCTTCAAATATTACGAAAAGAGCAAAATGTTTTTTTAGGCGTTTGTGAACATGGTTCAACGCGAACTTCATTTGACATTATACATAGCAGTACAATTCCTCAAACATGTCGTTACCTTTCGGGGATAATAGATATGTTTAAAGGAAAAGTGTTATACGACTACTTGCAGCCTGTAACAGTTGGCGTACGGTTATCATATTCTTTGAGAAAATTTTCGTCTAATAGCGACATTGAAGACAAGCGGTTTTGTCTTAATGAACAGCCTGGCAACGAGCCCGAAGATGAAATTACAGTTTCTCCGAAAGTCATTCTTTGTGGTACCAGTGTAGACCCAATTTCAGAAATTGTGTTGAATTGCACATGGATGAACGTTGCGGAGAATTGCGTAATTGATTCGCAATCATATTCAGATTTTGACCCTTTATTGGCTCCTCAATGGAGTCTTAACATTAACTATGATTATTCACCTGTTTGTTACACTACTGAGTGTATTTCCGAATATTTAAATCTGGCAAGTTCACGAGTCTCTATAACAGAGTATTATCACAATTTAATTGACGAACCCGCTATAAGTACGTCTGGTCTCAATCCTTTAGACCGCATCACGGAGTCAAGAGTTCTGAAATTCTCGTCGGTTTTGCCAATTAGAGGAATTGTTTCAGCTGAAAGAATGTCCGTTTCAAAAGAAGAAGTCAAAAGACTCGAGGGACCAATAAACGAAAACAATATTATGAAAATGTTATACTACCTGTTTCCTGATGCCCATTTGGAAGAAACCGCAAACACATATACATTTCCAGACTCTGAAATTGTAATAAAACTACATTTATATCATTTATATTACATATATTTATTTAAAATCTCTTTATAGTTTGATCCTTTAAAAATAAAATCAGCACCGAAAGATTCCTTGGTACATCGGTTGAGTGTTCTTCTTGCTTTTGTTAATGCAAATTTTGGTGGAAAAACAGCTATCGCACAATTATGGGCAGAGTTTGTTCAAGAAATGCGGTACCGAGTAGAAAATAGTATACGAATTCCTGGGTAAGTATTAGTTGTTGTTTTTTCAGAAAAATATTAAATTTTTGATACGAGCAAAAGATTTATTGTCGTTAAATTGCAGATCCCAATACAATTCAATCAGTTTAAAAGGTTTTTTAAAGTAAATTTTTGATTGAAAATAGCTTTTTATTTTTATCTACGCATAAACTTTTTTAATACATTAAAAAATTGTGGAAAATCGGAAAACATTAAAATTAAAAATTATAAAAAATGAGTTGAGTATCGTGAGGAACGTTGATAACAATTCTTAAAAATTTTATTCATATCTATATATCTAGATTCTACAGAGGTCTCTTTTTTTTTTAATTTTAAAAAAACACCGAAATCATGATGCGACAAAATATTGAAAAATAAAATAGGAAGAAAAATCATTAATATATAAATATTTACTAAAGATGCAGAAACTAAAATGTAATCATTCATGATTGCAGTATTAAAATTATTTATGTAACAAAAAAAAAATCAATTTATATTGCACTTTTTGTCCTTTGGAATATGTTCTTAATTTAATTTAGAATATTTTGAGAAAATACAAATATCTATATGTTAATATATTTGTATAAATTATCTACTTTTAATATTACAATACATGTATATAACACTATAAAATATTATTCATTCGTAATTTTTGAATATTTTTTTCACATGAACCTTTAGAAAAAGTTGATTTGATTTAGTAAAATAATAATAGAATGAAAATGTACGTAGGACACGTAAAAATGATCTTCTCAAACTTTTAGCTTACGTAGAAAAAATGGCCACAAAATAGTTTTCAGAAAATATTAAAAATGTATCCAGCCGACAAAATTTATTTTAGTCACTTATTTGGATTGGTCTCTTAAAAATTTCCATTAAGATGACCAATACAACGAGTTACACCTAAAATTTATCTGATTCTAATTAGAACTAAACGGTTATTGTCAATGACCGTTATATTATGTGATCAAAATCGATTTTTAAAAATTTAAATATAAATTCACGTTTGAATTTAAAAAAAAGTGAAAATATTTGTTGGCAATATGCGACAAAATAGATGAAAAATATTTTTTCATCCTTGGCCTGTGGACAATAAGCAAAAATGTTTAAAATTATTTGAGACATCACAATAAATTCATTGATTTTCAAATTAGCTAGAACTGATAAAAAAAATCGAAAGCAGTATAAATGTTAAGTTTCTATAATATTAGAATATGACTGTTTTTTATTCACTTGTATTATATTTAACATTTTCCGAATATTTAAATATGATGTGAAACATTTTTGCTTGCGGCATTTGCCTTTGTACAAAAATGATGTACAATCAATAAATTTTGTCTTGGCACAGGTTTAAAACAAAAATGGCCTCTTCCTGTAATGTTTACACAAATAGTAAGAGTACCAGCAATAAATATTACAAACTTTACACTAGAGCTGGTCAAATAACGAATAAATAATTAGTAAAATGTATTTCATAGAGGTACTAGTCCATTCCTTGTTGTAGGATTTCTAGCAATATATACTTCCATATCATGATCAGTCCAGTTATCTGATGTGTCACAGTAATTATTTAGAGTGTGAGTAGAACCAGCATGTGAGAATCTGTAAAAGACAAACATTATATGCAGTTTCTTAACAAATGAACTTTATTTTGATTTGATATAACATTCTTGTTAAGTATCTTGTAAAGAACCGAAAACACTTTGATCACAATTGTTATGTGCTGAAATATTTTTATTAAAAAAAAAATTAAGGTTTACTAACCGACTTCCAGGACGATGTGAATGGACATGAGCACCGTTAATGTGTTCTCTAGATCGTGATCTTGGTCGACCTCTTCTGGAACTAGAGGCGATACTGTGAGCAGCTCCATGCATTGAAGCCGCATAAGATGCACGTGACATTCGATCTGATTGGGCAGCTAAGGATTGACGTGATTGTCTTAGTTCTGTAAAAATTTGTTTTTAACAATTTCACACTTATAATTTAAAATAACATTTTACCTGGTCTTGAATTAACTAAATTACTTGGGAATGCTGAATTCAGGTATCCACGTTGTGAATTATTTGAAAAGCTATGGTGCGATTGGGTGTCTATAAGAGATCTGCGAAAGGGATGTTTATTTTTCAAACTTTTCTTTTACGCATTCAACCATAACTATACCTAGGCTTCCCGCTTTTGGACACCATTGCACTAAAATGGGATACATGACTTCTCAAATCATCTTGCATAGTCTGATTTTCCATAGAATAGCCACGATTTGTTCTTCCAAGAGACCGGCCACTGTAAGCTGATACTTGATCCCAATCTTGTTGCTGTAATTTGAAAATTGATTTTAAAAATTCAGTTTTTCAAATCAAATAACATAAGAATCGCACATTAAGCGAAACATTTCTCTTTATCTCATACACATGCACACATACACGTTAAGTTGGAAGAAAACCAAATTATCTATCGACTATTTTCATTTTCACATAAAAAACTTTGAAGTTTTATAGTATATTCACGAACAACATGATAAATAGAGTGTAAATTTGTAAAAAAAAATATAATAAAGTCTCAGTTAGTCAAGTAATCGTTGGTACAAATTGTTATTGAAGAGGTTTTCAAGTTATTAAATAAGAAAAGAAACTCATATTGTATTTTTTTTATATAATTAAGGTAATCATTGATGGGTGATTTTCTCGATGAAATTGAAAACAATACTTTTTAAAGCTTTGGTTTGCAAACAAAATTTACGGACACTTAATTGTATTTATAATTATGGAATTTTTCAATGAAACATAAAAAATAATGTTTTTTTTTATTAATGATTTATTGTTAGTAAGGAAATATTTACTTTTTGGTTAAACCTTTGTAATGATAACTTTGTTTTTGCTTTGAAATAAACGTCTACCAAATTTTACCTTGTGAGAATTGAATGCTGATAGTGTTGCCATTGATCCCAATGGCCCATTAGGACTTGGAGTAGGTCCACAGCAGTTGACAGGTAAACCACCGATCGGCAACATTCCTTTTTGTTGATGAATAGAGTGTAAATTCTTTGACCGTCGTCTGCTTATGGCACAAATTATTCAGAATAATTAGAAAAACAAATTAAAGAAGATTCATACCTGCTAGCTGCTATAAATACAATGACAGCAACGATAATTGTTCCACATATTGCAGCACTCGCCGCAATCGTAATTTTATCCATGTTAGTAGAGTTGGACATAACAGTTCGAACTTCTCTGCATTGTTGATGAGGCACATTATCTGGTGTGATATTGATCTCTTCAAGAGAAATCACGCAAACTATCATGCACTCCTGAGAGGGGACATTTTTTATTTTGAATTCTCGTTCACTAGATTCTAAAGGAGGTCCTTGTTTAAAACTTTTATCACCAAATAAACGATATACTACACGAAAGCCTAGAATATTTGAGGTATCAGAGTCCCACTGAATAATAACGGAATTGTCCTGTCTAAAATTGAAATATTATAAAAGTATAATTAAATAGGTATACCTATAAATAGGTATTATTGATTACCTAAATGCTGATTTGACTTGTACTTCTTTAGAATCATCCAATGTTCCTCTTTGTGGTGGAAATCCTAAAACTAAAGAAGGTTTTTGTTTGTTTATGCTTGATCCATTCTGTTGTTTGTACTGAATTGGATTTTTTGTTGAAGTTTTTGCTGCGGATGTTGTTGCAGTTGTTGAATATATCTTTAAACCATTGCTTGAAGAGGGTGTTTCAACTGAAGTCCATTTAGTGCTTGGAATATTAGAGGTGGAAGAAATATTTGTAAAAGTAATAGTTGTTGTTTCAGTACTAGAGAAAACAGAAGTAGTCGATATTTCAGTGGAAGATGTCTCCATCTTTTTTGTCGTGCTAGTTGAAGGAATTTTTGGTTCGAATTTACTTGGAGATGTTTGCCTATGTTAAATAAAAACAAATTACTAATATAAGAAGTTATTATCGACAATAAATATAATATTATAACGTACAAATTGGGAATAAGCACAGATTCGTGTATTCCAACAGGTCCGTTTAGATCTATATCAGTCGTTGGACATGACAATTCTTCGGGTGTGATTGAGTAAAATCCTCTATCTCGGAACCTGATTGGTGTACCACAAAACTGAGGATTTCTTTCTCTCGATGTCACCTGAAGATCACCATTTCGAATCCATTCAGCAACCCATCTTAATTTACAGTCACAATGGAGAAAACGACCTCCTAAAGAGAGTCCCCTTAATGTTTTGTTTAAATGAGAAAATGCCTTTTCTGAGACGGTTGGCAAAGGGTTTCCGTCCAATGCCAAAAGAGTAACACCTGGAGTTCCCCTGAAGGCAGTCTCTGGCAATGCTGTCAATAAATTAAAACCGATGTCTAATACTCTAAGTTCCTTCAAAGAGTGTATAGCTCCCACGGGGAAATCTGATAAGAGATTATTTAGCAAACTCAAAGAGCTTAAAGTCTTTCTGACTCCGCTAAAAGCATTTTCACCTAGACTTTGAATAAGATTACGTTCTAAATTCAATGCTGTTAATTTATCCATTCCTTCAAAGGTACGAACTCCAGTTGGGCCAGGTAATTCCTTTATACTATTTTGTGATAGATCCAAAAATGCCAAATTTTTTAAGCCTCTTACTGCTTCTGGAACTCTTTTTAGCCTAGTTCCTTTTAAATTTAAGTTTTTTAGATTTCCTTCTAAGCCACGAAATGCATGTGGGGTTAATGTGAGATTGTTATCACTTAATTTTAGCGTAGTTAATTTGTTCATTCCTTGAAAAGCGTCATTGGGGACCCTGCTAATACGATTTTTGGACAAATCCAAGAGATTTAACATTTGTAATTGTCGCAAAGACTTTATTGGAACTTCTTCGAGTAAATTGTCCTGCAAATTGAGGTTTTTCAAAATATGTTCTTGTCCTTTAAAAGCATTTTCGTCTATAACTTTTATCTTACAACTACTTAATTGAACGTTATACAAGCGTAAATTCATAAAAATATTGTTCTGTAGACGCTCTATTGTAGAATTATTGATGTATAACAAGTCTAGAGACGTTGATATTGTATGTTTTTCTAGAGCGTTAACTAAAGTAGAAAAATCAACCTAAAAAACTCAAATGGTTTTTATAAATTTAAAACAAATAAGGGACTAATATTTTACCTGATCACACTGAACAGATAATTCTTGTGCTAAATTATAGGCACATAGACAAGAATGTTGTAGATCTGGTACCTCTTTTTGCCACGGACACTGCCCATTGATAAGTTGTATGAAAATTATTATTGAAAAGCAAATTATTATATTTTTATTTATGCTAATTGATGTAATTTTTAGTTTTGGGTTCATTTTCTTTAGATCTTCATTTACTTTGTCACACAAACTTTGTTGATTAAAAATTAAAAAAAAAATGGAATAAAAGCAAAAATTTTTGTGTTTATGTTTTTGCTGAGCTGAATGGTTACTGACAAAAAATAATAAAAATTGAAAACTGCAGCGTCTGATTTGGATGCACACCACGAGATTGATTAATTGGCTTTTAATCGATGACTAATGTAAAAGTTCGTCTGTAACAAGAGGAGAAAATTTATTTTTATATTTATGTTTATAATGTAATCTCTGTAATTTTTTTTTTTTGTAATTTTATTAGATAACTTTTTTTTAAAAAGAACATGATGAAGATAGCTTATATTATTATAAAAGTATAATTAAATAGGTATACCTATAAATAGGTATATTTGTATTTGTTAAGATGAATAAAACCAATTTCTCTGAGTTTGAGCTGAAACAGTTCCTTGAACAAGCCCTTGAAAAAAAAAATTTGGAAAATACGAATCTCTAAAAGGAATAGCTAAAAGCCATAGAAGTTTCAAGGCTACTTAAGTAGAGATCTAATTTGTCATAAAAATATAGGGCTCCATGAAGAGTCTCCATATCAAATTTTGGGCGGGAAAACGGCATTCAACAAGAAGGTTTTATCCATTTTGAGACACGATTAATCGATTGAAATTTATTAAAAATTGGCTGTCTGCTCGCAAAATTCCTCTTGCGACAAAACAAAAGCTTATAAATATATACATGTATATTAAATATAAATTAAATAGTATTAAATTTAATATTATATGTATATTAAATATAAAATTAAGGCCGCTCCAAATCAAACTCAAAAATAGTGTCCAAATTTTTTCAAAATAAAAAAAATGTTTGAAATACTATTTTCATGCAAAATAACAAATTTTTAAGTAATATTTTTAATGTTTCTTCAACTTTGAAATTTGCTAATTTAAAATTGATTTTAATAATAATAATATATTTTATTGTCGAGTTCTTCATATTTGTACATTTTTTTTTTGTTACGGACTAAATAATCTACTGTAACGCCAGGGAGGTTCTAACAAACTAATTTAATTTACAATGTTGCCAGATCAAGATTTAAATTTTATAACTGATTTACTTTATGAAAGGGAAATCTCCACGAAAACCTCTATTGCAGATTAAAATTCATTTTACAATATTTAAATTTAAAAAAATTAAGAAAAGATTTGTCAAATTTGAAAAATCAGTTTAGTAATTTGATGAAAAAATATTTTTAGAAAATTTATTTTAATATATGAGTTTTTGTACAAAAATGACTTAAAATTGAAAATCTTAAACTTCTTGAAAAATTATGAAAATAGACCAAAAACCAGTAATTTTTGATGAAATTTTTAACTCTTTTTTATTTTGCCCCAATTGATTTTCGACTTTTAAAATGGGGCATCGGACCTTATTTTTGATTTTCATTTGGAGCGACTTACATAAAAAAATTCAAATTTTTGTGTTTCTTAGATAAAAACTTTAAATTTGATTTTGATATAATTCCTTGCTAATTTTTTAGAGTTCAACCGGGTTTTCCCGATTTTCGTACATGTCTGTTTCATCAGAAGTTACAAATGCTTAATATTTGCATAGAGCGACGACTCATTCGAGAAGGTAGACTTCCATTTACCATGACTACGTCTTCTTTAGATTCAAAAGACACACAAAACGATTCCGAAGAAGAATTTTTTGATTGCCATGAGGCCGATGACGAATTTAAAACAGATAACAAACATTCTGCATGGAATCAACCTACTGGTCGCTTATCAAAGTTGGGAAACATGCTTTTGGTCAATTCAAACGAACCATTGTATATTCCAATAACACAAGAGCCAGTGCCAAAAACAGAAGACCAGACAGAAGATGACGCTGAAATTTTGTTGAAACTTGGACCAGGAAGTGAATTGCGAGCTCAAATGATGAGTGCATCTTTATTGTCTGATATGGAAAGCTTCAAAGCGGCAAATCCCGCAGGAAGACTAGAGGATTTCATAAGATGGTACAGTCCCAGAGATTGGATAGAAGATGAACACAGTGATGGTAAGTATACGTTTTGAGAAAGAATCTGAACGATGAGATAAATAACTTAACTGCTCTCAATAGATTTTTAATTCGTTTTGTTAAACATTAAATTTCAAAATATTTATAGAATTAGAACAGGACACTTTTGGTCGTAAAGGGACTTTGAGCTCACGTATGCTTATACCTGGTAACATGTGGCAAGCAACGTGGGAACAAGCGAAACCGGTTCCAGCAAGGCGTCAACGACGTTTATTTGATGATACAAAAGAATCTGAAAAAGTACTTCATTTTTTTGAAATGATGTCAATTGGTTCGTTAGTGCAACTTACGACGGCTCCTTTATTTCATGCGGTGATAGAGAACTTTGAATGTGAAGCAGGAGAGTTAGTTGATATAATTCCAGACTGGAACACAATGCATAAAAAAATAATTCAGAATTGTTGTAAATTTTCACGCGATGAAATGAATTATTTCAAAGGTATGATCAATTTTAACACTACATAAAATCCATGTCTCATGCAAAATTACACATCTTCGAGAACATGGAATTTTGGAGAGGTATTTTTTTTAAATTTTCAACACATTTCAGTTATTTAAAAACTTTTTTGACAGATTTATTATGATTGAAAATTTCGAAAAGAAGAATCAAAACGAAAATGTTCTCACAAAAAAAAGACTGAAAAACTGAGAACCGATCAAAATTAACATTTTTCAATATCGTAAAATATATTTTGAGAAAACACGAAAAAAGCTTTTGTTCTCGCAGATTTTTAAATTTGCGAGACATGGATTTTTTAAAAGTGTATGTGTATTTATGAAAAAATGTTTTTAAATTGAAACAGAAAGTTGCACAGGAAAATGGACGTTATTGTTGAATGAAATTCTAAATATTGAGTATTTGATTTCACAAGCTAAAAGTTTGAGAATGAAACTTGTACCTAACATTAGTCAACTTCAAAACGAGGTAAAAGTCGATAATGTCTTTTTTAATTTACACTATATGTAGTAGTTATTATCAACTTTTACGATTTTTAATTATTTTTTTAATAATCAAAATTAGCATAAAGCAGTGTTAACTTCATTGCTAAAACATGATGAGACTGAATTGGTGCATGGAGCAAAAAATGACATTTCTGTAAATATTTTAAAGTTGTTTACTGAAGCAAAAAAATTACAATCAGAACAAAATATTGAAGTAAAAACATCAAATGAAAAAAGTTCTGATCTACCATGTCCATTTGAAAAGCAGTTTACGTTAAGAGCATGTGGAAAACTAGTGCAAAGAGGAATGGGCGGACCTCAATTTTTGAGGTAAATACTTTAGTTATAGCATAATTAACTTTACCAAGTGTTTCTTTTTTTAATATAGGGCAATTGTCAAAAATGATGATTTTCGTATCTGCGGAGCATTTAGTCAAGATACGACTCTTTTATAAATAAACTAGCGTTAATCGTAAATTTTGTTTCACACGTCGAATTACATTGTTTTAAAAGGAGACAGACACTCAAAAACTCCAAAACAAAACTTTCATGGAAGTGCAATGAATTTTTCTTAATTTTTCACGATTCATCAACAAATCGCTCTAATTCTTCGTTCCTCAATCTCTTAGTTAGATTTGACACAATGCACAAAAAGAGTTGGAAAGCAAAATTTGAGAAATGTTTTTGCAAAATTTATATATTTGGATTTTGAGTTTGAAATGCAAAACTACATCATTAGTAAAATATGACATATTCGAAATTAACCATGTGTTTTCTTTATTTCAATTGCTTTAGAAACACCTACTGTAAGTAATTATTATAAATTTTTAGTAAAATTGTTCAATTTACCGCATTTGTTGCTCTCTGTTAGCAAGTACAGAAAGGAAAAGGCTTGAAACGATTGGCTTACAACATTTTAAATAATTTTGGTATTTTTAGCGTGCTAATTAAATGTACAACTCCTTTTGATGTGCGATAAAAATAAAATATCCGATCCACATTTAGATAGGTTAGTTACATTTTTAATCAGGTTTTGTAAAATGCCGTTAAAATTCAAGATACTAGACAGAGGCTTTGACCGTCAAACTCATATAAATATAGCACATGTATGCATTACCATACTTATGGGCATTATTCGTGCTTGCATTCCGTATTTGTTGAACTAGATTTTTTTTTCTCGTTTTTCAATAGTTAATTTAGTAAAAAAATTTGTTATTGTTACTCTTTCTACAATTTAAACTATTTTTCTGTTAAAGAGCGTATGAATTATAAAATATAAATGGTAGGAACCGTGCAATGCGACTTGTTTGTGCTTTTTAGGGAATGCGGTAATAAACTCGACTTGTCGTCCGTGTGTGTGAACATTAATTAAATTTTGTTAGCAATTCTTAGTTATTTGAGGACCATGAAAGTCTTTAGGCAGTGAATAAGTAAAGCTTAGAATCTCGCACAACTTTCATTATTCAAATCTATTTTTGCAATGCGAAAGAAAGTGCGTTGAAATGCTCTGTTTCCCATTTAATTGAATAAAACGAATTACTAACGTATTTTTTCGTGAAGTACAATACATATATTTATTTTTGTTTTATTCTATTAATTTATATGTATGTTTCTGGATATTAATAGCTTTTGATACATAATTGATATGGGAACTAAGAGTATTAATTTCAATAAACATTCATAAAAATTACCAAATTATTACGATAAAAACCAAATCGAAAAATAAAAAAAATAACAATACAAATAAGACAGCTAACTTATCTTATGTACCTACACTTTGTAACCAAGGATTATTTTTTTCAGTAGTGCCAAAACGTAAGCGTTGTATATAGTTGATTAAGTTTTTTAAAAACCTTACTCTTACGTAATATTTTGCAAATTTATTGTTATTATATAGTACACCAAATAACTACTCTGAAAATGGTGTGAGTTACAAACTATTTTTCCTAAACATAATGAACAATAAAATTTTAATTAACGTTAATTCTGTATTTCAACCATTATGTCATTCAAAAGATATTTTTAATATAATAAAAATGAATAAAATTAAAAGACAATGTCAATCATTATATTAATCTTTAGACTTTTGGGCATTATGATGCAATTGTCCACGTGGGAAATCAGTCTCATTGTTGGATAATCTGCTACTTTTATAAAATATGATCTTAAAGACCTCAAATATTTCAAGCAGTGTTGTAACTGCTATGTATTTTTGTTTTCTTCTATTTAGTTTTTGTTTTAGCGAATCAAATCACATAAGGTGCTATCTAAAAACAATTTATGAGTCATTTCTTTTTAGCCTACTTGTTAATCTGCCACTGATCCAGCACTATAAATTAGAATGTTGACCTTGCTCAGACTAAGAATACACATATCAATTAAAAATAGAATACGTCAAAAAAGAATATTATTATTCTTATATGTATATCAATTTAACTAATTTTTAATTTTAATTTTAGTCAAAAATCCATTAAGTAATATATTATTGCGTCTAAAAGTTTTTTTACTCATATTATCTAAACAACATGGATAAAAAAAAATCGGTTGCAGTAACTACTAGTACAATAGGTAAAAACATAAAAGGTATAATTCATGTCAAAATAGGTTTGTATTCATTTTATTATACATGAGAAAATTCGATTGTATTTTATTAGATATTCGTTATTGTTAATGTAAGACAGCATGTAAAAAAATTGTGTGAACAAAATATGAAATCTTTAACCAAAACAATAAAATAAAATCAGTTGAAAAAAATTAATGGAGTTTTGTGTCACACTTTCACTCTCTAGAGAAATGAAACTAACTAATGGGGAAAAATTTAGCGTATCATGAAATTAAAAACATACCATTATATAAATATAGAACTTTGTTCATACAACGATTTTATCAATTTATTTGGACCTATAAGTTGTCTAAACATTTTTGGTGGATATTCATTTAAATTATGATGAATATTTAAAATCAATAATGAAAGTAATGTATTTGAAAATTATTTGTAACATTGATTTACCGATTTGATTCATTAATTTGTTTAACATATTATATTTTATTTTATATATAATGCGTTTCTCTATAATTCTATTTTTTCTAGTATGAAAATATTGTTACAGTTATATTTTGAATGTACCTATTACATATTGTATGTAAAAAATGAACACAAAAACAGTCTGCATGTATTTTATAAATTTATCGCTGCAAACCTGTTTCTCATGTTGAAACAAGTAAAGTGGTAAATACTTGTATGGTAGAAGATTGAATGAGAACGGATTGTATGTGAATATAAAAGCTTTACAGGTTTGAATGCCGTTATTATTTTTTTCTTTTCATACATTATTGAATTATTAACATGTGCGTTCTATTTTTTTTATTAGAAGCTACAGGAATACCGTTTTAGACAAAAAATGGATATGAGAAATCTCGTTTAAAACTAAAGTAATTTAAAAAGCTGTCCTCAACGCAAGAAAATCTTGTAAATTATTTATGACCTATATTTAAGTAGTAAGGCCGATACAATAATTCCAAATGTTTCAGGTTTCCTCCCACCTAATTTTTTCTGAAAATCATAGGTGGGATATCGAGTATCTAAAATGTAAGAAATATTTCAAATTTCAGTACATTTTTGACCTAAATTTTTTTGAAAAAAGTCAAAATTTCCGTTAGAATCAGTTTAGAATTCAATTTTTTCATGTAATTTAATATTTTTTTGTGAAAAATTATCAATTTTGAGAAAAAAAATATTCATCCCTCCTAATTTTTAAAATTGATTGAAAAAAATATAAAATCCTTAAGAAAATTTTACTTTTTTACTCTGTAAGATACTCGATACTCGATATACATCCTACCTAATGTTCAGACGGTCTATGAAACGTGAAACATTTGGAATAATTGTATCGGCCTAAATTAAATTTTTATGTTTTTTATAAAATTGACTTTTAAAAAAGTACTACTTTAAATCATTGACATTATTTTAACAGTGTATAGCATACTGATGTTTTATTTTATTTTTAATGCTCTTGATACGTTAAAATGTTTCATTCAATTTTCAAAATGGTTTTTAGGTATTTATGTAGATAAAAATAAAAATAATGATTTATGGTATATTTAACACATGATTGTCTAGGTTTTCTTTGCACGGTCGTAATCGTTGATCGAATAGTTACATTTGTACATATTTTGAGTAAGCACTGAGTCTGTTTTGAAACTCATCGTGATCTTCCAACTTTGGTCAAATACATTCATCAATAATTTGCTTTTGAACAGCATATTTGAATTGCATAATTTTATTCAAAAATTCATTTGATGATGTAAGTGTTTAAAAATATAGTATGTTTAAAATAAAAATATATTTACCTACAATTTTCTAAAATACATGTTATTTTAATTATACGATTGATTTTATTTATTAATAATATTACGATGTTTTACCTATTTTTGTCATATTTAACTAGAGTCCTTATTTTTATTGAAGTATTGAATGTTATTATTGTTGTTGTTTATTGTGAGTTCCCACCGAGAAAACTTTTTTAGTATTTCTAAGAACTGTGAGCTTTATCAACGCACCATAGCAAATTGCATTTGTTTTAAAATCACTGAGAATTGCGGTGTACCTATTATTTAATTTATTTTAAAAAAAATCTTATAAATCTTTTTAATATACACATATGTTAAATCAACTTTTATTAATTTTTGTAACAAAATATTTTTGAAGTGAATATATTTTTTTAGTTTTTTCTTTAAATAGTACAATTGATAATAATGCAGTATAATACAAAAAAAAAATCAGCTGAAAGCTTTCATTTAAGACTTGGTATCCGATGTTTTACGCACTAATGTTTACAATTGACTGAAAATGTTTTTTGTGCAGTTTCTCTTCTAAACATAACAGCTTCAATATAACTTAACTTTTCTATGGAAACACACATTGCAGATACACACATTTAAAATAACTGTACCTTTCAAATATTTTCTCTCGTTTTGCTATTTATTTATTCAGAGTTTTGATTTACTCTCTTCTCTATCTAAGTAAAATCATTTTTAGCTTATTCCTGCTTAACTATTAAAAAGCTTTTACTACTTCAATAAAAAAATATACGTGTAGCGTAAAGTATTAAATATGTTTTTGTTTCACGTTTGTTCGAATGATGCCATCTCTTATCTATTTAAGTAAAGCTCCGATATAAATTTTTAAAATAAATTTAAAGATTAAATTACAGATTAGAATTTGAGGTTGAGCATTTTTTGAATTCATTATCAACTAGAAGATCAGTTTAAAGATCATACACTCTATTTAACCACCATGATGGGATGTTAGACAACATGGAATAATCATACTGATCACCTTGATAAATCCATCTGTGTTATTTCACCTCTATGTCTATGACCGCTTGGTGGAAATGATAAAAAAAAGACGGTTATCGTAGCGAATATATTTCTTGATAGTCTCAAGCCTATCGATGAGCTTCGAACACACATGATCAATCAATAAATAATCAGCATTTGAAGTAGCTAGAAAACAAAAAAAAACCGTTGGAAGAGACTGTAAGAAAACCGGTATTTTAACATTCTTTGAAAACCCATGGAGTCTTAGGAAAAATTGGGCGTAGCGCCACCTTCAAGGCCAAAGACGAAGAAAATGAATATACTGAAAAAGAATATTCTAAGTAAGGCCGCTCCAAATTTTTTTTTATGTTTTTGTCCCCTGCCCCATTTCAAAAGCCGAAAATCCAATGGTGCAAAATAAAAAAAAAAGTTAAAAATTTCTCAAAATCGACCATTTTTTGGTAATTTTTCTTACTTTTTCAAGAAATTTTTTTCTGTTGAAAATCGAAATTTTACATGAATTTCCATCTATAAAAATATTTCTATAAAATTATTTTTCAAAAATTTTTGACGGTTGATGGAATTAAATGAATTTTTTTTTATTAAAACTTTTAACTTGAAATACTTTCAGATCAATTTTAAATCATCAAATCTCAATGTAAATACCATAAAAACATCTAAAATATTCATGAAAGACCAAAATTTTTTAAAATTTTAGCATTTTGTATGAAACAGTATTTCAAAACTTTTTTTTTTATTTTGCATTTTCGTTAATTTAAACGAAGCGTTTGTGTAGTAGAAGAAGGGTCTATTGTTCAAACGATTTGACTCCATCGGATGATATAACCATCTCCATCTCTGCGGATGATATAACATTTACTTTTCAAAGTACAGATGTTGAGTGATATTGAACCTCCAAATACATATTAGACGAAAAATTGTAGGAGAATATGAAACAGTCCTAAACTTTCATAATACTCCTTATGCTTTTAAAATATGTTCGTATCACGTATAAGGCTCAAGTCAAGAAAATCTCAGACAACAACTGGCCACTGGAATTCCAAATGTTAATCAAGCAACCTTTTTTGTCCTCTTCAACAACAACAACAAAAACAGCCTTGAAATAGCGGTAGTTTATATCAACAATTACAATTTTTAATATGAAACAAGAGTTTTATTGTTTGTAATTATGTTTTTTTTATATTTATTTATTTATTGTTTCATTTTTAACTTAAACACACTAATATGCAAAAGAAAACTTAAAATATGGTTAATTTGTAAAAAACTAAACTTTGAAAAAATAAACATTTTTAAATTTAAAAACAATATGTATATCATATTATATATTTTAATACATATATAGTATTTAATTGTATATAGTAAAATATAATACAAAAGGGTCATTCCGTTTTAAACAAGTATAAAATGAAATGAATTATAAGGTATAAAATAAAAATAAAAATAATGTAAAATAAAAATATAGCCGAAAAGTTGAACTGAAATTACATGAATTTTTGTTAAAAGTCATATTAATACAAGTTTTATATGATTATATATGAAAAATGACGAAAAGTAACGCAAATCAAAAAACATTAAGAGTAATTATAAGATTTTTTTCTGCAAACTCTTTTGTTTTTTTTTCACATTTTTAACATATACATATTTTCCTTTAATATTAATGCAATTATTTAGAAGACATTAAATCTTTTTGTTCGTATAAAAAGGTTAACTCTTGGTTCCTTATCATTATGTTAACATACTAAAACAAAATACAAAATACAATACAAGATTGTTTCCATTTTTTTTTTGTAAATTGCGTTTACAATATCTATAAATCGGATACTCCTGTACCTATAAAAATATAAACAATAAAGGACAAATTAAAAAAATTATATTTAATATAGGATTCAAAACAAAAAATCTACACAAAATAAAAATATTACAACAACAAGCTAGCTTTGTAGGAGAAAATTTCACCTTTTTAGATATATTTGTCATTAATGTATACGTTTTAAATATGCTGTTTTTATGATTAAGGATATCAAAAGGAAACATTAAAATTATTAAAATGTTCTTGTGTTGAAGAAAAAGGTGAAAAACTTTGAAAACTTTTGTACAAAAAGGTGGAATTTACTCTTTTATCAGATATTATCAGTTTCAATTAACTGAAATTAAAGGAAACAATTATATTAGATCAAATTAAAATGTGAATTATTGCAAAAATTCTGCATGATTATGATTGATTTACTAGACTGAGGCAGAGATGTTTTATTTTGTTTTAAAATTCCATTGATGCGTGATAGTAATCAAAGCACATTAGATTTTTTCTAGCTTATTGAACAATACTTTTAAGCAAAATATCACACAAACAACTATTTTTTTTTTTATTAAAGTTTAAAAATGAGGTACCTTTTTCGGTTTAAGAGTTCAATTTTTTTATCAATAAAAGTTACAACTTATTTCTGGCAATCCCCACTAATTTATCCTAAATTTGGTAATGTATAATATTTACATCTCTTGTTAGGTATTCATGTTTAAAGGAAATAATAAAGTAAATTGTTCTTTTTTCGATAGTTTTTCCTATTTTAACATTATTATGTTCCGAATGGAGAAGGCGAATGAGAATGAGGGGAATAGTTTCGTGTTGTGCCATACTGATTTGCATGTGAAGGAGATTTTAATAAAGAGGGCTTAGACGAACTAGCACGTCGAACAATTGTTCCTCCTCCACAAACTTGATCATGCAATCGCTTAAAAGTTTTTGATGGAAAAACACTATAATCATAATTATCATCAATGGGTTTCGCTTCTTCTGAAGCTCGTTGCCAACTGGCATGATAATCTTCATAAGAGCAAGGTGAATCAAGCTGAAACTCTGATGGAGTTTGAGCTGGAGTAGAATAAACTGTTGACGGTGCCAAACTAGGTTCCTCCTCTTCCTCTAAGATTTTCAGAGCAGCTGCATGAAGTTTTTCTAGTGGAATATTACGGAATTGTCGACCATCTTTTTTTAACAAAAGACTTTGAACCAGTTCTGTGACTAGTTTATCTCTTACTGGAGATGCCTCATTGGAGTCTACACTTTCAATTCCTGATGAATGTTGATGCATCAATGGAAGTGAAAGCCTTTGTCTTCGTTCTTGTGGTGTCTCGGCATCTTTAACCTTGTCCGGATACTGACGTCTTGTCGCCGATACATTGTGTACAATTTTTTTTTGTCTTATAGGTGTTTCAATCAATTTATTACATTCCTCTTCTTTTTCGATTACGCATTCTTGTAAATACTGACATAGTTTTGTCTGTGTATTAGCTCTTTGATAAGGAGTCATTTTTCTTAACTCTGCAAATCCTTCATTGTCAGTTTCAATCTCAGAACCGTATTTACTACTCTGTACTCCAGAATCATCATCCGCCTCAGATTCCTCTATTGAATATTTCATGCCACTGTAATCTTCATAAATTTTGCTTACGTGTTTATTACTAGAATTAAAAATATTCATGTCCTCTATTGCATTAACTCGATCTCGAACAGATAGGCGACTCTTTTCAATATTAGCGTCAGTACCAGAAGTACTTGCGTTCGCATTGGCATACGTACACAATAAAATATCACGAGAAACACTGTGAGCTCTTTTTTGGGGTTTTTGTTCTGAACAATTTTTGTTTTTATTAACCCAAAATCCTTCTAGTTCTTTGGTACAACTTGAGGGTCTTGCAGGTTGATTATGATGTATCTCAATTACTGTTGGCATGCTTACCTCAGATTTCTCCTTTAGTATCTCTAAACGAGATCCTTCTAAAGAATTACGATAAGACTGTTTTTCTAACTCTCCAGCACAACTCACTGGACGTGGTTGTCTTTTTACTCTTCTTCGCAACACAACTGAAGTTTCTGTTCCACATGTATGATCTTCACATGGGTTTTCATAATATTGTTCTTTATTTTCAGAGAATTCTACAATATTTTTATTTCTGGATTGTACATTCAGCTCTAGCTCTAATGTACAACTTGTAGGTCGTTCGGGATGCGTTGTAAAACTACATGAATTTAAATATGGTTCATTTCCTGTACCTATACTAAGTTTTCGATACAGAGAAGAGCTTTTCTTTTCATTTTGTATGGTTTCTAACTCTCGTGTACAACTTGATGGACGATTTACAATAATTTTCTTTTTGAATAATGAATCATTACTACACTTCGGAAATTGCAATTCGGTAAGTGAACGTACTGATGCATCAAAACAATCAGTTTTTGGAGGGACGTATTCTTCCCAGGTAGTTTTAACATTGTCATTTCTGTCATTATTTATGCATTGATTATATTTATTTTTTGTTGATTCTTGTCTTGATATAATTGAACTCCTAACGTCAGTCTCAAACGATTGGGAGTTTTGACGATATACACTAGGCTCTCTTGTAATACTAGATGCTCTTATGTATCGAATATTTTCCGATTTTGTTTCCATTTCACGTGTACAACTTGTGGGTCTGACCGACGATCGAAGAACATCATGAACATGTTTACTATTTACATCAGAAGGAACACTTTGTCTAGGGCAACTTCTAGCTCTTTCACCGATGTTTGGTGAGGTTTCCTTTGAATATTGAGATTGTATTTTAGACGGACAAATTGAATTAGAATATGAAGCTTCGCATTTCAGTGTGTTTGAACTATTCATTTTCCAAGAGTTGTAACTTGATTCAGATAATGAAGCATGACTCGTTGAAGGGTCTATTTCTTCGCTTTCACATTCATCTTCACTTATACTGTTTGAATCAAAATTTTCTTCTTTAATATTTTTGTCTGTTTGATGGGTATTATCTTCTATAGAAGCTATTGAATCAATTTTCTGTGTTAAAGGATTGTTAGATAATTTACTACGTGTCAAATCATTTACTATTAAACTATCTTCTTGACAAATATAAGTTTTATGTGAATCATTATTATCGTGTGTAATTGTTTGGGATGTGTAAATATCTGTAGAATTTGTGGAAGAATTATCTACTGTTAGCCAATTTGTTGTCGTTTGTGGAACAGGTAAACATGATTGCGGACGTACAGGTGTATCTTTTTCTTTCTTTTGTGTATTAAACAAATCTTGATTCGCATCAAAAAATGTTATTTTCCAGGCTGAACTTTTGATATCTTCATTTTCACCTTCATTATTCATTTTTGCCAGTTGACTCCACTGGTCACGAAGTACTTGAAAACGTCTTTGAATCGCTTCATCTGATTTAGAATCGTAGTTACTAGACGATGGGGGAACACTGGAGGATCTATTAAAAGGTTGCACTCTTATAAGATCTAAATTTGATAACTCTGACAAACATTGTTCGTCACAAATGTTTGAGCTTTGTTTGAAGTGGTTTTTATCACTTTTATTTAATGATGTTTCAATTTTATCATCATTAACATTTGAATGCTTGTTTTTTTTCATTGACAATGCAACTCTAACTGAATCATTTTCTTCGAAATCAGTTAGCAGTTGATCACTTTTTTCTAACGAAGACTGTTTCGATGAGAATCGCTTTACCACATCAGATTCATTTTCCTTTATTATGTTATAATTTAAAGATTTTCCACTAGAACTATCATATGTAACGTCTAAATCATCGAGTTTTGACTCTTTATTTTCTTTTGAAAACGATATTTGGTGACCGTAATCTGAGCCAGAATCTACTGAAGAAGATCTAAAGCTAGCACGCTCACTGTATTCATTATCTTCAAATATGACACTTAATTGATGAGGTAAATGTTCATTTACATTATTCTTGAAATATGTTAGAGGTGGCATATCATCACAGTCAAAGTCTTCTGTAGTTTCTTCTTCAGACTCTTCAAAGTTTTCTGTCTCTTCTGTTGACTTAATTTCTTGCTCGCCCTCATCCATTAGGTCATATTCTGTTGAATAGGAATTATCATCGATTTCACACACCAATATTTCTGACTTGCCACTTTGTTCTAGTGGTGATTTTTCTATAACAGTGCATGGATTTGAAATGTCTGCTTCTTGTGAGATTGAAGAATCTCCTATTACTGTTTCAGAAGGTATTATTAAAATTTTGCCTTCCACTATAGCTTCCTCAATGAGCTCTGTATGATCTTCTACTACCAAATCTATATTTTGATTAGAGATATTAGATTTTTGCGTAGAAACATCAGAATCTTCATTAGAGTAGATATTATCAAATGCAGAATTTTTATTTTTTAACTCATCATTAATGTCTAATTTACTTTCATGAATAGTATCATTTGAGTCACTTTTGTTGTAGTTGGTAAAATCGACACAATTTATATTTGTATTTTTATTATTGTTATTCAATAAAGTATGATACTGCTCATTATTATTTATCTGCTCAGTTAGTCTATTGAGCTCATAATATAAGTTTTGAATGTATTGATAATAAGCCATGTACTGATGATAGTATACTGGGTTAGAAAGTAGTGCTGGATTTGTATAATAGTTGTGATACATATTTTGCAGTAGATATTCGGACTGGTCAGTAATAGCATTGTTTACAGGAAAGTTTTGTATATTTTGTCTATCTTGAAAATCTAATGGTGGCTCGATTTCATTAGCTGACGAGTTTTCATGTTTTGCATTGTTTGAAGTTTGTGCAGAGTGTAAATCAATACAACTATTTGTTACCATTTTGCTGTTATCATAATTATTTTCAAAATTATGGCTTACTTTTTCGGGCTCTTCTAAAGTATGTTTTTCTATTTCAGAGTTCAAATTGCCATTTATTTGACATTGATCTTCATCTTCTTTATTTTGAATACTGTTTTCAAACGATTCTGAAATTTTTGAGTCGGTATTAGGAAGCTTAAGATTTTCAATAGAATTTTTTGAATCGAGTTCCTCCTTTTCTATATCTTGCAAAATAAGTTCTGTATCATTGCTATTATCACTTGCATCTTTTGTATCATACATGGAAAAGGAAGTTGATTGACTCCAAAATGGCTTTCGAGGAGGTAAATCATCTTCTTCGTTTTTAATACACGCCCAAAAGTCTATTTCATCATCTTCTTTTGGTTCATCTTGCATAGACGTATTTTCTTCCTTGCTGATACTGCTATCTCTAGATACACCATGAGTGTTATGATCAATTTCCTTTTCTGTTTCTTTATTTTTGTGTGATTGCACACTGTTCTCAGATGATGTTGTAAAACTACTTAATCGTGATCTTGATTGCGCTTGTATTGTTGCATTTATACAACTTTCAGCTTTTAAAAGGTTCGACAAAGATCGAATAAGATTAACCTTTTCTTCGTTCATATCAAATGGGTTATCTGATGATCGGTCATTCAAAGAACTTAAACTT
The DNA here is from genome assembly GCF_036172545.1 of Culicoides brevitarsis. NCBI lineage: Eukaryota > Metazoa > Arthropoda > Insecta > Diptera > Ceratopogonidae > Culicoides > Culicoides brevitarsis. The sequence continues at coordinate 21,998,905 of NC_087086.1, read as the reverse complement.
AAAATGGATCCATTAGAACATTCTCTTTTCAAAATGTTAGTCAAGGAACTATAAAAAGCAGGCTTATTATCAGGTTGAAGGAGCTCAGCGGCACGTGTTCTATATTCAGAATCATTATCAACTTCTAATCCATCAATATTTATTCCATAATGTGATTGGAGTGATTTTAATGATTCAAGTATACTTTTTGTAGTATCATCTAGTAAATCAATCAACTCCACATCTTTTAAACGGTCTAAGTCTGCCATCAAATCGTCAGACATGTTTTCTACTTTGTTCTCTAATCTTTTTTCATCTATAGATTCGGAATTTAATTGTGATTGGGATGGAATAGGATTGTCTTTGTTCATTTGCATGACCAGTTCAGGGTTAAGGGCGTGAAGTGGAGGAAAAAACTGAGTACCTTTATCAATTACATTATTATAATTTAGTAAAGACGAAAATGGTGGAAAAGCATATGGCATAAAATTGGGAATGGGGAGTAGTGGAAAACGTGTAAAATTATTATTATTAATATTATTAATAAATGATGAATTATTGGCGTCAGTGTAGTCCAATCTATCAAGCTGTTGTAAATACTCTGCATGTTTTGCTATAAAAAATGAATAAATATGATTTCGTTTTATTTTTCAACAAGAATATATAAAATGAAATATTTGTTCGACAATGCTCGTTAATTCTCATGCATGGGTTAAAACATGAAAATTATTTCTGGAGCTATTCTCAATGGGTTTTAGACATTTTCTTAACACTCATTGATCTTATATAATATACTTTTCTTTCAACACAAGCCTTTTCATAGTTTTAATTCTTTTGAATCCTTTTTTATTTACAATTCTATATAATATATATATATATTTTTTTATTCATACATACCGGCATCTGCCTGAGTCATAGCTTGTAAAAGCCTGAATGAACGACTTGGTATATTAGCTCCTGTATATTTTTTAGGTTCGAATACTTGTTGCTCACTAGGATGCACATACGGTTTTTGACGATCATAATCTATGGACAATAACATACGTTTAAAAATAATAGTAAAGTTATTTGGCAAATTAAATTTATTATTTACCTTCTTCAGTTTCACTTTTAGAATTTCCTAGTTTAGTCTGATGAAATGTGGAACCTTAAATAATTTAATAATTTATTTTTTATATGTTCTTTTTTTCTCTACTTAGTTGTATGAAAAAAAAAGAAAACATTTAATAAACTGAATAGCAATTTTAAAATTTTCTGATTTTAGAATTTTCTCTTTAAAAGTTCTGAATATTTGATGAAACGAAGTAAAACATCATTCACATCTTACCCATTTCGTCGCCTGAATCATTACTATTTGTCATGGTTTGGAGTAATTTAAACGCTTTTGATGGTATAGCTGAACCACGATATCTTGGATTCTCTTCTTTATGAAGATATAATTCATCATCAACTAATAAAAATTATATAAGTTTTTGCATGATCATATTTTATATATGACGCCATCCACGTGAAATTTACAAAAGTTGGCAGACCAAAGAAAAGTGAAAAACAAACTATATTCCCATGTCCCCCATCTTGAGACTTAAAACTTTTGTTCTGGGACTTCGGATATGGCCTTTTAAATTCTGGAGATATGAGCATTTGAAATTTTCAAAAAACGTGTTTTTTACTGCTCTTCTAAAAAATTTTTAATTTTCACGATAAAAATTTAAAAGTACATCCACAAAATGCGCAAAGCTATTTAGTTTCTAAAAAGTATAGGTTCATTGGGGATATCTTGACTAAAACAGGCAAAAAGGGGGGTCAAACTGAAAAATATGAGAAAAATTTTCAAAAAAAATTGACAAAAGTGAGCCAAATGGCATGAAAATGCAGTTGGAATCCCGTAATTCGGTAGCTTGCTCAATTTCAGACTGTGCTCGATAATTTAGATGCGGGGTTTCGTAGATTGGTTCATGTATTCACCATGCCCAGGGGGTTCAAAGTTTCGAAAAATACGAGGATTTTTATCATTTTTTTGCGTTTTTGAACTATAACATTATTTTTATGAACCAAAATGTCAAAACTGATTACAGATTTGAAAAATTCAGGTCTTTTACCATAAAATTGGTATATACCACTCATTGATTGGACTTCGGGAAGTAGGGGCATTTTTTGCACCTTCTTTCTCATTTTTGAGCCGTTTGTAGTTGTCCGAGAGCAATATGATGTATGAGTGATCTTCATGAAATTTTCTCAGCTTTCGATTGGCGCAAGCGGTTTCTTCGGTTTGAGCCGTTTTGAGCCAAGTCGTTTTGGACCAGCTATTTTCACTAAAGTAAATTGTTTTTTAGTGTAAAACAACTAAATAAGACAGAAAATACATGTTTTAGATCACTTAAGAGTCAAATTATTAGAAAAAAGTTGGGTTTTAGCAAATTTTTCCTTACATTTGCACCACAGCTCTTCCAAATTGACCAAATTGAGCGTAGAAAATAGCCTCATCTTTGAGCTCCCATTACTCCTACTTCCCGAAGTCCAATCAATGAGTGGTATATATCAATTTTAAGGTAAAAGACCTGAATTTTCTAAATCTGTAATCAGTTTTGGCATTTTAGTTCATAAAAATAATGTTATAGTTCAAAAACGCGAAAAAATGATAAAAATCCTCGTATTTTTCGAAACTTTGAACCCCCTGGGCATGGTGAATACATGAACCAATCTACGAAACCCCGCATCTAAAATGTCGAGCACAGTCTGAAATTGAGCAAGCTACCGAATTACGGGATTCCAACTGCATTTTCATGCCATTTGGCTCACTTTTGTCAAATTTTTTTGAAAATTTTTCTCATATTTTTCAGTTTGACCCCCCTTTTTGCCTGTTTTAGTCAAGATATCCCCAATGAACCTATATTTTTTAGAAACTACATAGCTTTGCGCGTTTTGTGGATGTACTTTTAAATTTTTATCGTGAAAATTAAAAATTTTTTAGAAGAGCAGTAAAAAACACGTTTTTTGAAAATTTCAAATGCTCGTATCTCCAGATTTTAAAAGGCCATATCCAAAGTCCCAGAACAAAAGTTTTAAGTCTCAAGATGGGGGAAATGGGGATATAGTTTGTTTTTGACTTTTCTTTGGTCTGCCAACTTTTATAAATTTCACGTGGATGGCGTCATATTAAAAAATGTTACCTTGATTTCTGACGCGATTCATAAATAATTTATCACCGTCATCGAGTTTAATGCGCCTCATGTTACTATCTACACCTGTTGGGGACATAGGTTTTGAATATTGCTCTTGTTGAAATTCAATCGGTACTGATTCATTTAAGTCAGGATTCGCATATGCATCCGTCATTTTTTGCAATACCCTAAATGAGCGAGATTGTGTTGGAGTACCTCCAGTGTTGTTTGTCCACTGTGTAGGTAACGATTGCTGTCGAGGGTCACTAATTGTTCGAAAACAAGTATACCATTTTAATGTTTGTATCACAAAGTATTTAAAATAAAATAGGATGAAAAACAACATATATTGTTTGACTGTTATATTATTAATATGACTAATATATGTATTAATATTGTATGTCAATATCAATAAAAATCGTTGTCAATTATACATAATTTTATTTGCAGTAAATGAAATAATTAATATACCTTAAGTGTTGCTTTATAAAATTAATATGTGCTCTCAACGGTACATCATAAACGAAAAATTTAACGTTTCCTCTAAAGCATATTTTAAACCATCATTAGTGCTTATCATTAGTATCGTGTTTTAAAAGCAACTCAAATAAACTAAAAAATTTAGAAATATTTCTACTCAAGCTTTTTGTCATTGGGTGCATTCAAGATCACTCATCGCTTCCATCATGATTTTTTTCTAACATATAATTTTCATCATATTTGAGTTTTTTGATGAATATTTTTGACTTTTATATATTTTATCGATTTATGATGTTTTTTGATAAATCGAATAATCCATCTTATATGACTTAAAAGCGTTCGATGAAAGAAATTTTGGAAAAAATCATTGATGTCCATCGATGAGCAATCTTGAATGCACCCATTATTAATATTCAAAAAATATAATTAATCTAACTTGACTATATGTAGGTACCTTTGTACGACAATTTGTGATTTTGTAGCTGAGTTGCGATGCAAATCTGGTGAAGACATTGGAGTCGTATACCCTTCTAGTTTTATCGGTATAATATGGGATACACCAGTATTTGGACTTGAAAACTGATGTTTTTGAAAATCAATATTTTGATATCCTTGATTTACAAATTGATTTGGGTTACAGGTTATAGAAGGAGAGTATGCTGAAATATTCCATTTTTCATAAATGCAAATTTAGTCAGCCACAATATATTTACCTTGATGTTGTAAATCTCCATTATTAATAGTGAATGTTGGTTCAAAGGCGTTGATAACTGTTGCAGCATCAAGGTGTTTTTTGTTAGAACCATAAAATGGTTGAGGGCATAAGTTTGGAGTCATTGGCTTAAGACTTGGTGTTCTTGTCGAAGAGTTTTCCACTTCAATAGGAACACGACGATCACTTTCATTAGAATTAACCCATTCTGGAGTAGAGCCAGAAGTTTGATATTTGCTTGAAGACATCCATGGTGGTGATTGTTGATGCATCAGTTGTTGTCTATCCATTTCACTTATTTTCGGAATATAAAGTTGACCTAATTGGCCCTATTATGGAATAAAAAAAGCATAGTTATTATATAAAGATTATGGAATAAATTCTACTAAGCTGCTACCTTTTTTTCATGTAAAGACATATTTTTATGTGTATCTTCTTTTGCCAATTCTAAGTCAGCTTTTACCAAATTGATTGATGAATCAGCAGATTTATCGCATTTGTCGTCGGTCCAAAATTCATCTATTTGCTGATGTCTTGGTGTAGGTTTTAAATTCGCCATTGGATTTTGTGGTATTTTTATTTCTGGTCGAAGTCCTATTGGTGGTGCCTCAAAATGCTGTTGCATGATTGAAGATTGTTTATGGGCTTTGTTATCGCTTTCATCTTCTTTTTTTTGTGATGGACTTTGTTTCATTGGCATTGGAGGTGGTGCTGGTGGCCCAGAAGGGAAAACTTGAAAGGGCATCCCAGCAATATCTTTTGCCATGCACATAGCAGGAGCCGTTGCATTTGCAACTTGTGTTGGACACTGTTTCGCTAAAGGAGAAACTTTTGGTGGACCCGTAACGCCTTCGGACAAAGCATTCTTTTGAACTCTTTTTGCCATTCTTGGAGATTTAATTTGCGATAAGTCGATTCCACCGGGAGTGTAAGTAAAAGGTTTTTTATCCTTCGTCATCATGGCATTTTGTACACAAGCGGGTGCTTCAGCAGGAATCTGTGTGTCCAGCCTTTTAGTTGGTATTGGGCCTTTTGGTGGTGGAGGTGGTGGAGGAACGAAGCTAAAATAAATATAATAGGTATGTTTCCACATGTTTAATGCATATTGTGAACTCAAGACAATCATTGTTAGTTTCTGGATAACGAAATAAGTTTTTGGTCACAATTATTTTTGTCGCAAGAAAAAAATTGAAAGGTGGAAGGACTATTACCCTCTTCCTTTTAAATAAATAAATAAAGTAGCATTTTCCAAAAGTTTTGAGATTTTAAGGTATTTTTTGGAAATACATTTTTATTTGATGACGTAAATTCTGACAATATGAACATTTTTACAAAATCTCATTAAACTTTTTATGAGCGTTTCAAAAATTTGTCTTTCGGTAAATATTTATCAATTTAGCAACTTATTATCACTGTTGTTTCAAAGCATAATTTAAATATAAAAATAGATATTCCAGGACCTTTAAGGGTTTTTCATAGTTACAAAAAATAATAATCAGTTATTCCGATTTTGCCGCCAATTAATTGCATTTTTCTTGTTCACACCTTATTCGATTAAGTTTTATTCAGCAATGGTAATATGTTTTGCTTATTAAATAATTTAATTTTTAAATTACATAGTATTTCAGTTAAGAATAATTCATCAAACACTGAAAAACATAAGTCCACATAGTTAACATCTTAATATGTTAATCATTTTTCATCTGATTGGCTTTATTAAGGTTTTGATTTATTCACAAAGCGCATAAAAACAATCATGTTTCTGTAATTATAATATGCTTTTCAATGAAGTTACAATTTGTTTAATTCAACATGGTGGCACACTGGTAAAATGAATTTTCATTGATTTTGGTACAATAGAATGAAATGAAGTAGATACAAAAATAAGTATATAATCATAGTAAATAATCAAAAACCTTCAAACATGTGCTCAAAAGTCAGAAAAATTGGCAAAATGCCAAATTTATCCATTTACTATATTTAAATAGTATGATATTATGCATATACTGATTACATTACACGAACTAGGTATTTCTTTTGTGGCAACGTAATTTTGTTAGAAATCAGTTAATTTACGATGAATATCGACGATGAGAATAGGGGTTCTTTTTTGTCTGACGTCATTTTAAAATAAAACAAATTTGTGTGAAAGAACGATTATGTCATGAGCATTAAAAACTAACAGATATAAGTATTTTTCTAAAAAACTTAATTTCATCAAAACTTAATCTAAAACTTAATCTAAAAAATCTCTAGATTTTTTACATTTTACATTGTCGCTCGAATTTATGGCGCAACAAAGTTTATAAGGTTCTTGAAATTTAGAAACCGTAAAAGATTTAAAACTTGTACAATTTGCAAACGACGAGGCCATAATAAAGAGTTTTCAGTGTTTTTTCACAAAAATAAAAGTTTGATAAAATATCTATAAGACACGACTAATTGGATTGAAAATTTTAATTAAACTGATCATCGTTTGCAAAGTCTATGTGTTTGTGATCATCTAAATATTCATTGCGCATTGACAGACTAAATAGATTTATAAAGAATACATTTATTTCTGTTAATCAATTTAAAAAGAAGGTGAGCCTTAAAATTTAATTAAATTTAGTATGTTGGTTCATTAGTATGTATTTATAATATTTTTCAAAATATTTTTCGAAAAAAATTTAAAAAGAATTGAAGCCTGAATATTTTTAGAGCAGAAACAAATTAACAAATTATTGAATAATTATTTTACATATTTACTGAAGAAATGTCATTTTTATAAAATGTTATGAACATTAGACTTTTAACTAAAATAAGTATTCGTTATGAGTTATTTGCGGTAGTACCACTCTTGGAAATGAGGTCCTTTGATTTTTCTCAGGCTTTGTGAATTCATGAAGTACATGAAAAAAGAAGAAGTTTTCATTTTCTATGGAAGTTCCGAGATAATGGGAAAAAATGTAAAAACGAGGGGTCTCGTAACTTCCGTAAAGATTAAGCTACATTCAAAGTTGGGGTATCGTTGGAAGGGTCTCGAGTACTATAACTCATGGAAGAAGATTTTTTAAAACTTTCTTGAAGGATCATGATCTTTTAAGAGTTCAACACTGATATCCTTGCACAACCTAACTCCTAAAGGGCGAAAGAAATTCATTTGGTTTTCTGGTATTATATTACAAATAAATAAACCATGCACAATTCATTTCAAATACTTAGCTGATGTGAAAAAGGACGTGAATGTGTTAAAAATATCTCCTTACTTGCCAAATAAATTAAGCCTTAATTTTTATACTTAAAAAATCCATTAAATTGAATTACTACATGGGAATGAAAATCTATATTCAAATGACTTCTTACTTTTATAACAGAAAATCATCATGATATATTTTCGCATATTGTCCGTGAAATTTTGTATAACATGAAAATTTGTGGTAGTTTCAATATTTTTACAAAATTTTATATACAAACAACACACATGGATAAATGAACTGTGTGTGAATTTTTTAGTTTTTACGAAAAATTCTATTTTTAGATTATTAAAAATACACAAATTATAATTACGTTTGTGTGGAACATACATTCACACAATATTAAGAAAAATTATGATAAAATTCAGTCAATATCTGGTAGCTTTTTTAATTTTTACGTTTTTTTTCAAAATATTCAGTTTAAAAAAAATCGAGAGAAAATATTATTTTCCTTACTTTTCAGACGATTCCATGATATTTAGAATAATATTACTGAATTAGCAAAAAAGTAAAATAATTTAGTTCTTTTTCTTAGATTTCACTGGTTTTCAATGTTAATTGTTTCAGGTGTGTTTTGAAAAATATTATTTATTTGGATTTGATTTAATTTAAAGATTATCGTCAATTCACGGCTCAACTCACACTGAATTCGTTTTAAAAGATTTTCTTTGTCACAGTTTCAAATTTTCTTGATCGTTCCCACGCTCACTAAATTTTGAGATTTTACTCAGAAAAACTAAATGAGTGGGTCGGTAATTTTCATGGCGCATGCTCAAGAACTTTGTTTTAACGATTACGCACAAAAATAATATTAACGAATCTCTTCTTGGTGAATTAAATTAAATTTTAGTGAGAAAATATGATTAGAGCAGACAGAATTTTGTTTTGTTCCTTATTATATATTTGTTTTAATATTCTTTTTCATTTGGTCATCTATAATTCGCAGTTTATGATTGTATGCTCCTAAAAAATAATTACAGTTGGAACACTTTATATATTCTTTCGTTGGTGCAGGAAACATTGATGAAAAAATACAAGATGTCCAGCAGGTAATCAAACTTCTCATAAACAAAAAAGTTTTTATCTATAAAAAAAAATTGTATAGTATCTATGTAAGATTTTAATCTAAATGGCTTACTGATTCTTTATGAGAGCACAAATACGGGCATATTCGTTTCCTACAGTTTGGACACTTTACTTTGTATATCCCTTGACGCTGATGCTCGGCTAAAATTTGTTGCTTCCGAATTTGACAAATTTGTTCAGTAATAATCAAATACCTACTTACCTATCGTCAGAAAATATGTTTCTTGCAAATTTGACATTTCCTGTGTATTTTCGATAGACAAATTCTGCATTTCTAACGAGAATTAAAAAAAAAACTATATAGTTTCAAGACATGGAGGAAATTTCTTACTAGCTTTTGATTGTGTTAACGTTGAAGCTCTCTTCACACTGGGACTCGAAATTTTCTTTAATTTCTATTAATTAAAAAGTTTAATAAAAATGTGAAAAGCGATATCTTCTAAAGCGATATTCACATTGTTGAGGTGATCTTGCTTTACATGATTGATCAATGATGTAGTTTCATTTTGTTCGCAGGTGAATTCGTTCTTACATAGCAAACATCTAACTATTAATTGCATTTTAAAGTAACATTTTACGTTAATTTTATTGAAATATTTAAATAAATTTTAAAATGTGGCGAACATAAAATAATATTTGAAATATTGACACTTGAAAAGACCATTTTAAAAGGAGTACTATGATTTGTTTTATTTTTTTTTAATAATAATGTAATTCTTTTTTGAATAGATTGACAACATTTGTTTTCCTAATCGCATGATATTTATGTATGTATCAAAGAAATTATTCCGAAATTTGTTTTCTTAAGAACTTAAGTAACGAAAATTGTGTTTGAATGAAGTTGTTTCATTTTCAAAATGTTTTTGTCTGTTACAAATTTGTTAAAAATGATATTTATTAATTAAAATTTTCGATTAATGTCGAATTAATATGTCCCCTAACTAAGTTTAAGTGGTAGAGCTTCATTGAAAAAAAACTATAATAATAATACGAATCATTTTTAATTTTCCAATATTAAATTTGCAACTACATTTTGGATTCTTTGATGACCTACATTCTATTGGGTTTAAGTTCGGGTACTCCGTTTGTATTCAGGGTAGTACATATTCAAATATAATGTATGTAGCTTGTTACTTGAGTAAATATATATTAAAAGAAACAGTTTGTGTAATAAATTGCGTGCGCATTTGATCGATATTTTATATAAAAAAAAAATGTGTTACAAAGATTTTTTGCATTTCGAGCTTCAATTCAAGTATGTAACTTAGAACTAAAAATCAATATTATTTTACTAACTTTACAACTAATAATATAATGATGCCATTGATCTCAAAGATTATTATACATAAATAGAATTTAATAGCTAATTGTAACCTTAAGTATAAACCGAGAAAAAGGCGAAGCATTCCATTTATTATTTATCTTACTATTGGTCTTTTGTAACTTTTTAAATAGTATAGGGAATTGAATAGTATCATGTAAAAAGTAGGATAATGAGGTCATTGAACCTTTCTATGACACATTTCGCTTTATATATATCGTACCGCCGCACGTGTATCAAGAATTCAAAAATTCCAACTTACACGTGTGCATACAATACAAATGCATTTTACAACAATGACGTAAATAAACGAGAATGAGTTCAACCGCCTGTTTGTTTCTTCGTTGGTTACTCACGCACTAAGTAGTATGAAAATTTAATCTAAATATGCATGAAGTTCGAAATTGGCAAAATTGGCTCTGATTAAAAATTTAGGCTTTCTTGCCTGACAACTTTAATAACAACACGCATAATACGCAGTTCTAAGAAAATTTTCAGTTAAAAAAAAAAAAACAAACAAGATAATGTGCTCTGGTCAATGACCTTCTTCTATTAAATGTAATACACCTAAGTACATATATGTAAATTTAATGTTATTTAAATCAATATTCAAAAATTCTATATTCTAAATTCAGATAATGTTAAATAGATTTGTCAAGTAATTGGGTCACCGTAAACTATATACCTATAAATAAAATAACTGTCTGTTAAGTACATACAATATTTACATTGTAGGACAGTGAAATTTCGATTTGAGAAATAAAAGTAACCAACAACGCCAAAAATTTACGTAAAATTTTTGAACACAAATGTTTTTACTTGTTGTTAAAAAACACAAAATATACGAAATATGTAGTATGTAGGTATACGAAAAATCTTATTTATAAAACGAAATAAATATCTAAACAGTAGTAGTGTGTTTTTTTTATAAGACATGTGCTATCTCATTTTGCAGTATATGTTAGAAAAAGAAAAAAAAAATACTGAAATATTAAATGAGTTACCAGCGTTCTTGCCTGTATGAAGGTTTACGTATAATATATATATAAATATATATATTATTGAATTAGAGTTGACTGAGTACAAAAGATTTTCCTTGGGACTAGATTAAACAGAATTCCTCTTGATGAACATACATTTTATGAAGCTCATAAGTGATATGGTACGATCTATGCAGTCAGTTCAGTTGTGTTAGTTTAAGAGGAAGCATTGAAATTATTTTAACTCCACAAACATAATAATTACAACAAAAAAAAACAGTTTACTTTTCCATTTAGTTAGTTTTATTCTAAAATATAAATTTTATAGAAAAGAAATGTATATATTCGGAAAATTTGTGTCGTTGTAAAAAAAGATTTGGGAATAAGTTTACAATTTCACTTGTACACGAATTTAAGTACATATATTAATACGAAAATTCATTTAATCAAAAAAATACAAATATAATAATTTTAACGTATTTTTTTTTTCATTACGTAAAGATGTGGCTATTATACTCTTTTATTTTATTTTTTTGAATACAAGTTTCAGCAAAAACTCAAATTGCTGCACTGCTAGTGTATTAGTGCGCGTGTACTACTAAGTTGTCGATGACCTAATTTTTCTTCCAATACATCAACTACGTTGTATAATGTGCTTATGTATAATTATTTTACGTTATGTTGGAAACTGTAATAATTATAAATACATTTGACAAATTTACGATAGTTTTTTTTTTTTGCTTGAGGTTTCATATTATTTTATTCTAATTTTTTTTTATTTGGAGCGACTGAAGCTCGCATGTCTTTAAAAATGGCGATGATGCCAAGCCTAATTTTGAAACATTTTTTATTTCAACTAAGCATGAAACCGTAAACACGCACACAAAGACATCACCTTTTACTTCCCCCACAGCAAATCGGTCAACTTGTGTATTTTATTCAATGCAGAGATTGCGCGCGCAAACTAAAAGCTACAACTTCAATATATAAAAAAAATACCAAGTTAACTACCTAAATTTGTTGAGTGAAAATGTCGCAACCAGTGGCGGATTGACAAAATTTTTCAAAAATTGGCCCCGAAATGGTTCAAAAAGGGCCCCAATTGCCAAAAACGTAATTCCGCCACTGGTCCCGTTATCACTTTCAGTCGTCTCAAAAGCCGAGTGCTGCCGAGTACTTCCGAGCACACATTGTGCTCGGGTTCGCTCGGGTCGCGCTCGGCAAAGATCGGCTTTTTAACGGCCGAAAGGGCTGGAAAATGGCCAAAATCTGCCATGAAAAACAAAAATTAGCCACCTCCCATTTTTGTTTCAACCTTTGTCTTGGTCGGTTGGCTTTGATCGATCTCTCTGTGATTTTTTCATTTTAATTTATTTTATTTTTTTTTGTGTTTAATGCACATACAAGTACGTTATATACACATCAGAAAAAAATATTCAAGAAGTTTTATGTAGTTAAAAATTGAAAATTTGTGTCAACAAAAGTGATGAAAAACAAGAATTTGTGCTGGAAAAAAAGAAGTATAAATGTAATCAAATTAGAAAGAGTTTCGACTGATTTTCACATGCCACATAGCTCGTGATTTTTTTTCCAAACCTAGAAACCTAATTTTCGTACAGTTATATGCTTGCACGTAGGCACTAAGTGGAAACAATGAAAAATACAATATAAAAACTCGAAAAAGAAAAAAATGTGTAGAAACAACGACTTTTAATATAATATAAATAATTACGTAACACGTCGTTTTGTTCAAAATGAATGTATTTATAAAATAATTTTATATGATTTTATATGAGACTACAGAGATACACACATTTGACCTATTTATTTATTATTCAATTTAGTATATAATGTTTTTCTTTTATTTGGACTTTGCCATTATGTTCAATCATTTTCGAAAGTTGTTTGTTAATCTTTGGACTTTTTGAATCGTTAGACATTTTCAGAGATTAAAACTCACAAAATTCTATAATTAATAAAAATTGGCATGAGTCCATTGCATGCTTAGAGACGCGCATGTGGTCCTCCATTTTGGCGGTTATATTTTAGTCAAAAGCATTTCTTAGAAACCGTAGTCAGTAATTTTTATTAGTATACTAGTGTGCACACGTAAAAAAAATACAAGCAAAACCCGTGTTCTACGACGCCACTTTGAATCAAGACAGAAGGACAGAAGGGATTGAACAATACACATACACAACTTACAAACACATGTTTATTATTCATTTAATTATTTCAAAAGATGACGTAATTCTATTCAGCTCCACTTTAGTTGGAACGCATTATATTTAGGTATTCGTCGTAGTAAATAAATGAATATCGTTCAGCTCAACATAAATACGCATTACAGTTTATCTTCGCCTTACTTATAGTTTGACAAAGCTTTTCAGGAAATGCTGTTATTTCCCTTTGACCCCGATAAAACCCCGTTACCTCATTGTGGGAGTGAGATAAAGACTTGGGCTTGCATTAAAAAAATAACAGTCAGTCTTTTTCTCTCTCCTATAAAAATAACGGACAGTCAACAGTTTATTTTTAATTTTACAAATAAATAAATAAATTAGAAAAATAATATTTACATTAATAATTAATAACCATAAAAAAAACATATCTGATATGTACGACAAAAATATCTTGAATAAATATATGAATATAAACCTGATTATTTTTTTTTTTACTTTAATAACAAGTAATGACAGTAGGTATTTATTTTTTTATTGATAAACTTGAAAAAAACCTACTATTTCTTCCCTAACAAATTGGATTTTTCTCTAATGAATACAATTTAATTTGATCATGCGTACTTGGCTTCAAAGTTGTTCCAACTTTTATTTATTAGTAAGAGTCAATTGCAATTGTAAGATTCTAGCGACGATATAAAAAAAGATTCACATCAGTAAAAAGACCAACTTTTCAAAGCACGATACTTTATTATTATTAAAAATACTTTTAACAAAAACTTAGAAATGAAGAAAGAAAAATCTAGGTCAAGCAAACGAATAGGTATATAAGAGATAGATGTATACACAAATGAAATTGCTCAAGTAGTATATTATATACAAATGAATAAAATGGCTTCTACGAAAAGGCATCACTCTGTTGGTGTAGTATTAGTGCAGTATATTGAATATTATAACAAAGAGAATATTATAACTACTACTACATGTTAGTCTAACAGTAAAAATACACCGATATGTGACATTGTATTTTTTCCACTAGTCTTTTATATTCACATAGGTACTCGGATCAAAACACAAGTTTGAATGGAATTGGAAAATTAGGCATTAGTTTTTCCTTGCTATTATGTACTTTTATACAATTAAAATTAAAATGTACCTATGATGAAAATAGGTCAGCATTTTACCATAAATACACGTATGATTCAAAAGTGACACAACTTGAAGCATTTTTTAGGTCAATGATGGCATCAAAATATCACAAACTTCCACATATATATATATATATATATTTTATATATATATATACATATAAATGTATTACAGTGTGAAGCACGATGCGACAAATAAAATTGGGCGTGTTAGAGTACGAAAAAAGAACATCTATTGATTTTTTAAATGTAATTTGAAGTATATATGTTTGACCTATTTTTTTCTTTTCTACATGACGTACCAACAACTTGATATTCAATGTTTTTTTCCTATAAGAAAATTTGTTAAAAGGGTGTGTCTACAAGAAAAACTGCGGATTTAAACAAAAACGTAGGTACCTAGTTTTGTAGTACATGTAAAATTAAAAAAAAAAAAAAACAATATTTCGTAAATGTCATTAGCGATGCATCTCATAAATACATGAATAAACGTTAAGATTTCTTTTTCTCTCAAGTCCTAAGTAGCACCTACGGACTCTCATTAGTCAATATATTAAACAGCTTAAATCAGGCTTATTGAAAGCTAAAAATTCGTTGCCAGAGAATGAGAAAAACAATTTGACAAATACTAAATAAGGAAAATGTGTGACAAAACAAATTTTGTAGTCAAGTCATTGCAAAACAATTTATAATATTATGTTTTGCTTTCAAGATACATATTATAAAGTACGGATATAAATTGGAAGGATATAAATACTTACCAGGCTGGAAGTTAATCGAAAATTGTTATTTGACCTCTGTTGCGCTACGTCAGAGGGCGTCTGATCTTGCCATTTCCGGCACCGATTTTTCCATTTCCGATATGGAACCGAGACGAATGAAAGTGATAAGTCGCCAGATGGCGCTACAGGCACGTTGTCAATATCCTGGTTGGAGCCACCAAAACGGATGTGCGTCAAAAATTGGAACTAATTTTGAGACGAATGTAATTGATAAGACGGGCAGCGCCATTGTCGCTTTTCCGGAAATGTGTTTTTGCACCATCCAGCGGTGATTTGTACAACTATTTTCATTTTCATATATGAATCATTGAGTCGTTGAGAAATATATTTATTTATGGACATTTACAAGCATACATTTTTATCCAAAAGTTAGAAAGATCACACAAAATTTTTGGGCTTGACAGTTAGTATTGAAAGAACTTGCGCGCAGTAGCAAACATAAGTATGTCGAATTTAATGCAGCAATGAGAACAGGCTCAAGCCAAAACATGGAACTAACAGCATTGAAAATCCTAGTGGGAATCAAATAACATTTCTAGTTTTCTTTTTGTACTTGGTGCTGATAGAAGTGAGGAGTACTTCACTCACAAAAAAGAGTCTTTATTAAAGTGTCAGTAAAGCAAGAAATTTTCACGTTAACATACATATATAAAAAAAAATCGATGTATTTTTAAAAGCAAAAACTAACAAGGAAAAATTCTTTTTATTAAACCATAATACCTAATTTATTAAGTTCCTATTTTTACAAAAAAAAATAATAATAATATTTTGTTATCTTAATATAATCATTAATTATTCTTTATAAAATTTGAGTAAGGGTATTTGGAAAGCACAATAGTAGGTCGACATTTTTATATTAAATATAGTGAAGGTACCAGCTTTAGATTGTTTCATGGTTTCAATAAAGTTATTTATGATTTTTCTAAAGTATGTGTATTATTTTAACAATAGTATTACTAATTTTCTTTATTAAGCAATTTTCCAAATATCTACATGGGATAAAAATATGTAAAACTTTAGGTACTTAACTATTGCTTCTCTTATTTTTTTGTTTGTCACAAGTATTCATTTATCTAAAATGGTTGGTGAAGTTGGTAAAACTCTGCGTATTTGTGTATTTTTCCTCACAAAAGAGTTTGTAGTACACGTTGAATCATCCATTGATTTCCATCTTGCCTTGAATGGAGGTCTTGATCGCCTTTCGTTGTTTGTACTTGCATCTAAAGCTGTATTACTTTTTTTTTCTTTAGAAATTCGTTGCTCTCCAAGAGATGATAAGCTGCTGGTAGGCATTATTTTATGCGGATAACGAGGAGAGCCTTTGATACGCTCTGGAACTTTGGATTCCAATTGAAAAATAGAGGACCGTCTATTTGGTGGCAGAAGAAAATTTACTTTAGACTCTGAAGTATTTAATTCTGTTTTCAAACATGAGAAATCACGAGTTTTTATTACAGTCACCGAAGACATCCTGCGAGTTTCGACAAATTCTGGCTCTGTTATCTCAATAGATGTGCCGCTTTTTGCAAATGACGGTCTCCGAAGTACTTTTGGGTCCACAACAGGTAGGTTTAGTGTGCTACAAGAAGTTGAATGAGCCGCGGGCACTAATCCAGTTAATAAATTCATATGAGATTTAAAAGCCGCGGTAATGCCTTGCCCATTTACAGATGCAAGAGACGTTTTACGACTTGGAACTCGTGAACCAAAAATACCTTAGTTTGTCAACGTTGAACAAAGATAAATAAATTATGTGTATGTTAATAAATATTGGAAAAATAATATTTTATGCAGTTGTCAGCTTTATCGCATTTTAATATAGCCTGTTTACGAGATTCAACGTGAAGACTTGCGAAGAAACCATTTATTTAAAAATTTCTTTCTATTTTTCCTCCCTTTTTTGTTTTTGAAAATAGTCTTCCATGCTCTTGAAAATTTACATGCCATACAAATAATAATTTTTTTTCACTTTTTCTCACCTTTTAATTTATCTAAGATACTTTTATTTTCCATACACCTTTGATGCTTTAAACCTAAGTTTATCAAATCAAATGATGGCAAACGACAAGTTTCCTCATCCATTCGAGGTTCTGAATTAAATGTAACGGAACGTCTCATTGGCACCGACATGTGCTCAGCGGAAGGCCAACTGGCGCGTGGAACAGAGGGAAGAACAGACAGTAGTAGAAGGGGTAAACCACTTGTAAGTGTTCCGTACTCCGGTTTTTCCAAATCAATGTGCTCGGAAACTTTACAAACTTCCATCTTTTATTTATGCATGAAAAAATAAATTTTAAGTATGTATTTAATTTATTCAAAAAAAAAAAAAAAAAAAAAAATGCAGTTGCCATTGATTTTTATTTATTCGTCCGTCGGTCTATATATTGTTTCAGTATAAAATTGAATTTTAACTTCGAATTTGTGAAAATTCAAGCTGTACAATCCTAATCTTCCTTAATCACAGAGTCGGTCCTAATTTTTAACCTGTCTTCCCAATGAATTATCCATCCCCAATTGAGATACGGTTAGGTAAGTAGCTTAGGTTCAAGAATGAATAGTTACCTTTGAAGTTTGTATTGTTATTGTAGAAGATGATGTTGACGAGATGTGTGGCTCTAAAATCAATCTCTCTAACTTTTGGATTTCTGCATCTAAAGCTGCTATCTCTCTTTTATAGACTCGGTTTTGTACTTCCACTCTATAATAAACTTCCCTGTTATCATCCATGACAAATCGTCTTGTATTACATTCAATTTTCAAACCCATGCTATGTACCACTAGATCACGGTTGTCTTTTAATTACATCAGAAAAGATAAATTTCATAAAATATTCATGTGGCATACACGTATAAATTTACCTTTTCGCCAAATATCTCGAATTTTTGGTAAAAACAGTAAGCATAGTGTTGCCGTCGTACTAATTAATATAAAAACGGATATAATAATAAATGATAATGTAACTCGTTCTGCGAGTAAATTTGCCAGTACTACAACACTTGCGCTGGTGATCACGACACTGTATACACTTATTCCAATGTATTGCGAGTCATTAAGAGCTGATATTTTCACATGACGAGTCTCCCACGCCATGTAAACTCCCACAACCAGTAACAATCCTTTATAAATGTACAAAATTCCAAGCCACTTTGAAGTGTGTTGTGATTGACACACCTCTACCTGGATAATAGATATGAATAAACACAATAAAGACAAAAAAAAAAATGTTTATTTTTTTATACCTGTGGCTGATATACAACGCTACGATCTTCTGTGCTGATTTCTAAATTCAAATTGCTTAAGTATCGTTCCATGGGATCTTTTAGAATCCAGAGGAGAACCACAAATCCATCAATAAGCAATAAAATACAAATAAGTAGTATAAGTTTGGAGTCTTGCAAAATTCGATCTTTACAGAGGCCTCCACCACACAAAATTCTGTGAACACGATATGTCTTGGCAAACATGGATCCAAAAGCCAAAGAGAAACCAGATGATAGCAATGAAACACGAGCCTTGAATAAAATAAGACAAAATTTGTAAATTTAAAATTAAACGACATGTAAGTGTAATAGGTTTTATTTAAATAGGTCAGAACAGTTATTCAAAATGCTTTCAACGAGGATGCATAGCCGCGGTCTGAAAATCTATTGTGATTGTTTTCTCTTGCCTACTTAGTTTTTTTAAGGAGTAATAAGGTGTAACATATCTAATCCGCTTCTTTAGTCTAGCGATAGAGCGTCAGCTTTGCAACTAGATGGTCAGTGGTTCGATTTCACGAGCGGACAAAGCAACAGCACTATACAATGTTGTTTCACCTTGTCGGTTGTATGTGCACGAAATAAAGTAAACAACAAACTGCATGAAACATCAGCTATGAAATGTTTCTATAATTCTGTCACCTAAAAATACCGTCAAGAGTTCCATGCAACGCGCACCCCGTATGATGCCGATATGAGGTTAGTGAGGAGAGAGAGATAAGAATTGTCGATAAAGAAGTGCGCCGTGTAGAAGTCATTACGTGCTGGCAGAAGAATATCCCGTGAGCCAGGTAAAGAGCTACAAACCAACACCCGTGTATGTGACATCCCACCAATAGCTCTATAGCCTACGATAGGTGGTGGCCGGTAGAGACAAAACAACAAAAAATCAAATAGATGTATATCAACAGTTTATAATAAATAATTACAAATTAAGAATTATGAATTGTAATATTAGCTAACTTCAGTCTATACAGACAAATTATCAGAAGAAAAAAGCTTGGTAGAAGAAGATTTGAATGATTTAATAAAAATATTTTTAAAACAAATTTTAGAAAGGAAACAGAATGAAGTAGTTTAGATGGAAAATACTCTCTTATCGTTTCAAATTATTTTCAAGGGATTTATTCTTCCTATTTTGGAAGATCTTTGAATATTTGAAACTTTTGTTACTCATATGAAAATAAATAAATTTCTTACTATGCAAACAGCAGGAAAAAGCCAGTAAGCTGGTAGTGTACTGTGATCTAATCCAAGAAATATAACTGACATATAGACCAAAATACAACCTAAAGCAGTAATATTGCTTAATTTCGGGCTTGAAATCTTGATAGCTCTGAAAAGATAGTTTAAAAAATAAAATTTCTTATTTATTTTGCAATTTTAATTAATAGATATTTTAAATTGTGTGGGCATGAATTTTGTATCTATTCAGAGTTTTTTTTGTAGAAAAATATTTTCGATAAAACTTTTTTGAAACACTAAATGAAAACCAGTGTGACAATGTCCACATAACTTAAATTTTACTTGATATGTTATTACTTTATCTTCCTGAAATATAAGTTGAATGAAAGAAATAGTGCTGACAATAACACTCCTATACAAGAAAAAGCAGTAATTGTGTAAAATGCTACAGGTGAAATGGTTACTATACGAAATTTAAGTATTCTTTTTGCAATCGGTGTTTGTCCTTTGTACCACTTAATTGATGAGCAGTTGATACATGCAAAATCCAAGTACTGAGTCTCTGGGTAATATAATGATATTTGAACAACTTTACTTGATTGTATTTGATAGAGTGCTGTGTTTCCAATACGATCAGCTCCATCAAATGACACAGGACCCTAAATAAATTTTGACTAGAATCGTCAATGCCATAATTATTATTTTTTTACCGCATTTCGAAGAAAAAATGCGGTATCAAACTCGACTTGTCGTGTGTGTGTCAGTGTGTGTGTGTGTTCCGGTGTGCCCCAAATTTTTTTTTGTTCCTAATAGTTCTTATAAGTGTTTAATAGTTCCCATTAGTTCCCAACAGTGCAAAATAGTTCCCTTTAGTTCCCAACAGTGCAAAATAGTTCCCTTAGTTCCCAACAGTGCAAAATATTTCCCTTTAGTTCCCACTCGAACACTCGAAATGCGGTATAGTAGGTCGTTCTTTAGACGACTACTTTTTCTATTTTTTTTTTATTTAGCTTATTTTAGAATGTAATAAATTACCTAATAGGGCATAATTATTTAATATCTGAGTAAAAAAAAAATCGATTTGGCTGAAATTTCGTATGTGGATAAGCCTTGTCATCCTGAACAAATCCCAATCGATCATTTTTGGTTCTGACTTATCATTCACCCGTGGGAGGCTTTTTCACGCATTTCTCGATTTTTTGCGCGTCAAATTTTCAAGTGTGCGTATCTTTTTAACTATTAGTCCGATTTTAACGATTGAATAGTCGTTGGAAGCGTTTTTAAAAGAAGCGTCTTGTGTAGGCTTCTAAAATTTATTCGCTTATAGCATCAAAACTAGAAGCGCTACGCATATTTGGCGAAGCTCATTTTAAAATGAATGTACTTTCATGGAAAAACAATGGTAACTTTTTGAATTACGCAGGCTCAAAGTTAGTTTTTGACCAATAACTTTATTATTTCAAATCAAAAATTATTTTTTCTTTCAACAAACAAAAGACGCTTCCAACGACTGTTCAATTATTAAAATCGGACTTATAGTAAAAAAGATATGCACATTTAAAAATTTAATGCGTAAAAAATCGTCAAATGCGCGAAAACCCCGAAAAAGCCTCCCAATGATGAGTCAGAACCGAAAATGACCGATTGGGATTCAGGATGACTAGGCTTATCCACATACGAAATTTCAGCCAAATCGAATTTTTTACTCAGATATTAAATAATTATGCTCAATACAGGTATGCATAAATAATACAAAAAATATTTTCAGTAAGAAAAACAAAATTGTGACATTTTTGAGATAAATAATGTCATAGTTAAGTAATAAGATTCAAATAAGAATGAATATATATGTATATATATTAGGTACATAAAGAAAAAGCTTACAGAAACCCCCAGAAACTTAAGCTGACTAAACTGATAAAGAAACTCCATTGCCATGTCATATCGAGTGTAGTCAAAACTGTCTAATTTGAATTGTTCTAAGTTACGGTTTCGCCAAAATGCTTCAGCTTTACGTAAAGCTAATGAAATAGCCCAAACAGCGTCATACGTCTGAGCCGCGTATCTTGAAATATGTTTTGAAACATTCAGCCCTTGTAGTTCTTGTTGAAACATTGTATTGCTCTTTGTAAATTACATAAAATTGATTTATTTGGTCTTTTTTCAAATTATGTTCACAAAACTTACCAGACCGCTATATGACAGTTTTTGACCTACTATGCTATTGTGACTGGATACGATGATCATATTTTCAACCACATTCTGCAATTGTTTGACTGTACATTCGTCCGTACTTTGGAACCACCATGATGATCCTAAATCTTCTTGTACCATCCATGCATAATCTGAACCATACATACTCAGTTTATATGCCTTGAAATTGAATAACAAGCATTGAATAACGCAAGTACTTCGTATTTGTAAATTTTATTACTTCACAAAAAATTATTGGAGCTAGTTTTTGGGAAAAACTTCCTATTATGATCCTCGTATCTAAGTCCTAGAACGTTTTTAAAACATATTAATAATAAATATTTTAACAGTTTTTACATTTTAAGATTTCAAACAAATAGTATTTCGACATGAAATAGTCAAAAATTGTTTAACATTCAAAAAAAAAATACAAGGATACCTTCAGCAATCGAATTTGTTCTTTGAAATCAGTTTCAGCAAAAGTAATTGTTGCTGTGCACGAAATGTTGGCCCTTTCCAATTCTGTGACCAGATCATTTATGGCCAATGAATAAACTTCTTCGTTTTGTGAAAAGGTCGTAACAGTGTCCCAATTAAACTTTCTTATAAAAGCAATACGAGCACGATTATGTGAAGAATCAGGGGTAGATGTACGATAAAATAAAGGAAATTGTCCACGATCACTAAGAGCAGGTGACGTAGAGCCAAATGATACCTTAAATGAAAAGACTTAATTACAACCTAATTCAGTTAACACAGGTTAATTTTACCTGTAGAACATTCCAATAAGGTACAATTTTTGCTAAGGTTTCTGTTACTTCAGAACATGCCGAACCCAAGAGCATCACAATTCGAGTATTGTGCCGGGTATAAAGTGCATGAAAAAAACGATCAATTCCAACTCCAGGATCACACTAAAATAATATGTAGTAAAATTGTGTGAAAAGTAAGATTTTAAAGTGAAAGCAAGATTTTAATATCGATACCTTCGTATCATTTATCAGCAACTCTAGTTGGTATCCAGGTAATATATTTTTAGCATTGATATGTTTTACGGCCAACTTAGCAGCTTGCATTTCACTTAGACCATCGTCACGTTTACCGTTTTGAGTCGTCAGCTCAAATAATCCTAGCAATGAAATTGTTCCCCTTCTTCTAAATCGGTCTAGATTGGTTTTTGTATAATTATATATCATTTTACTAGATGATTCAAAAACGCTGTTAACACGTGATCGATGAGAATTGTCCGGAAATATTTTTTTTACATATTTATATTTTGCTTGTACATACAAAATATTTGTGTCATAGCTTGTGTTGGAATTGATATTAGAAGTAGATTGTCTAAAATTGTTTGATTGGCTATGTTTATCAATTAAGTTACCACTTAGAGGATTTGTATTTGAAACATTTTTAATGCTTGCCATATTTCCCAGAATCTTTAATTCTTCTTGACCGTTTCTTTGAAATAGTATATTTTGATTGAAGTAATCACTCTCATTTTGATAGTTGTTGTAATGAAATGGTGCCTTCTCTTTTATCATTCTTTCGTTTTTTGTATTGTTTTCCGTTTGATTATATTCCTCTTTAATGGTAATACTGTTATTTAAAAAATATTTAGAATTCTATATATAAAAATAGTTATATCTATGATATAAATGATAAAAATTTTCCAAAATTTCCAAAGTAATATAATTATTTTATAAACCAAGAAACTTTTCAATTCATAATATTATGAATTATTTAGTCAAATATTAATAAATAAAATTAATTTTTGTTTTTTTTTACCTTTTAATATTATGATGATCATCAGTATTGCTTGTGTTATTAGTTCCTAAATTGGTTCGATTTATCACAGCTAACTTTAAATTCATTGCAGTCACAGGGTGGTCTAGTTTTTGATTATGTATTCTAAATGATTGTGTTTCACAACAACTAAACCAATACAAATAAAACATGGTGAAAAAAATTTTGAAAAGTATATGATTTATTTTTTGTCTTCGTGATTGATATCTTTTATGAAATTTTGTTGCAAAATAGCACATTTTTCAAATTCAATACAAAACTTGTTATTTTCTTGATATCACTCTTCAAATTATGTTGTTTGAAATGTGTTGAAAATGTTTTTCTAGTAAAATAAAAATATTTCTTTTTAATACAATTCGAAGTATGTTAATTTTATATGTACAAACATAACATTTCTTATTTTTCATAAAATAACAAGATTTTTTTTCTAAATCAGCATTGTTGTTACCTAATTTTAAACTTTTAATAAGTATTTTATTGCTTTGGATAACAATTGACACATATTAACCATGTAAATCACCTAAAGTAACGGCCACAAAAGGAAATACTCTTGTTGTATATATGTCTGTAAAACAATAAAAATCATCAACTCCAAATAGTCCAAGGTCTTTCAATTATGTTTTAAGAACTTTTTATCTTCCTCTTTTTTCACATTCTTTTTTGCTTTTATCATATTTTACAGTATAAGCATAATTTGTATGCACTTTGAAAAAATATCTACTTTTTTATTTTTTGTTTGTTTACTTTAAAATTCAACGAAAAAGATTAATTTGTAAATATTTTTTGTTCAACCTGCAATATTATAATTAATCACACAAAATTTGTTCGTTTGTAAAATTATTACTTATTTTATTTTAAATAACATTTAAAATCCGAAGTATACATATAAATTTTAAATAATTTTTTTATAATTTATTGTAATATTACAATAAATACATAATCTCTTTAAAATAATAAATATATCCAAAATAAACTAAACACTGTGATGTCTCAATTATAACTGAAAAATGATATGATTCCAACGCAGCTCAGATGCAAATTTATCGCAATTTGAAAGTACATATGCCGGTAAAAAGTACGAAGGTAAAAGAGAAATAGGGCAGAACAATATTCAAAATAGTTTTTCAAAATAATAATTTTTTTCATATAAAAAAGTATTTACTTGAAAATACATCAAAATATTTAATTAAAATTTGTTTATTTTTTTTTTTTATTTTATTAATATTTGAAGAGAGAAGTAATTAATTATTAATTTTGATTATTGTAACGGCCTTTGGAAAGAACATGATAGAAATTACTATGACCTGTTTTATTTGAAAACAATTTTACAAGATTAAAATGGCATTTCAAATGTACAGTACATTTAGAATTTTAGGTGGTTTTTAACAAAATTTATTAGTATTTATTTGAAAACTGATTAAAATATTTCATTAATATTTAAAATTTTATTATCATTTGTTTTTAAAGGCCAAAGTACATAATTAATTTAGATTATTGTAACGGCATTTGAAAAAAAAGTGCAAGTCCGTTTTTATTATTATAAATCCTTTATATTCAGTCATGAAGGGTTTGTAACTCATTTTGTACACGTCTCACGCCTTTTCCTTAAGAGATAGAAGATCCATTTCTTCTGCAGGTCATACTTGTTTTGCTCAACTTAGGTCCAATTTGTAAAATGGAGGCATGATTTCAATGCACAAAAAAATTCCCATATAAGAGTTCTTAACCCTTGGCGGTCACTACAATGTATTTTTTGTGGGTCATGTTTTAGCTTTGGAAATTCCGTGATTGAAAAAAGGTTTATAAAATCAATTGAACAACACTAAAAAGAATATTTAAACAAAAATATATGTATTTAAAAATATATACAAAAATAAAAAATAACAAAAAAGCGAATTAAAAAGGAATAAAACAAGAGCCTTGTGTTAACAAAGTTCATAAAAGTGCCAAGTAAATAAAGTTGCTATTTTTTTTATTTTTGACGAATATAAATGATCTATTTTTGAAGTTGATAACTTCTTTTATTATCAGTTTTTTGTATATATTTTTTTCATATTTATTTACAAATTATTCAATAAAACATTTTGAAGTTGTATTCCTCTAGGAATCAGAAAGAAATATAAATAAATACTTGAAAGTACTATATATTTATTAAACATTTTCGCAGCAAAATAAAAAAAAAAACAATATACCTAAGTAAACTTATAGGCATCTGATCTGTTGTTTTTGTTTGTTTTGATGATTAGAAGAGGTACAAAAAAGTTTTAATCACTGTTAGCATTCAGGGACATGACACAACAGTAATAATTTAAAGAAAAAAACGAAAATTACAGAAAATATTTACTTTATACATTCATATTTTATGTATTTTTGACAGACATTTTATTCAAAACTTTTAAAACTTATTTTTATATTTTTTGAGATTATCTTTGATGATTTGCTTTTAAATTAAATTGCATTCTTAGCATAAATACAATACTTCAATGTATATTTTCTTTAATTATCAAAAATATTTAAAATTACAAACGTTTTAGAAAATTAATTAAGTTTTATAAAATTAATAATTAATTATGACAATAGTCTTATCAATAACTTTACTACAATTTATAACTGAGAAAACTAATATAACCACGACAATATATTGGTAAACAAAAAGTCTGCGATTAATTTGTGGGGATTTTGATCATAGAACACGATAAACTAACTTTTAGAGACAAAAAAAAAAATTGTGGCAAAAAAGAAAATTCTTAAATAAAGTTGTAGTTAAGATGACAATCCTAATCAGATTACGATATCAATATTTTAATCAAAATATAAATAATTATCATTTGTAGACGAATCTAAATATAAAAAAAGGAAAAAAAGTAAATTTAAGTTTATGCTTAAAAAATATTTTAAAAAAAATGAAATGAGTATAACGGAAGTGCATATGAGAAAATGTAAGGAAGTCATTACTCGTAGCTAAGGGGAGATAAGTATGAAAAGAGACAAACATTTAATATTTTTCCCCACTATAAGATCCACGATATGAAAAAATATTTTGTTTGGGGCAACTTTTCAACAATTTGTTTTTGTTTAATTTGTTTACCAGTGATACATATGTACATATAAAAAATTATAGCACCTAAAAGATTGACATAAAGTTTAAAGTTATAAACTAAATAGAGGTAGCAGTATATATTGGTATATAGAGGATAGTAATACAACAAAAAAATAAAGTAATGAATGACAAATAAATAGTGGTAATAATCATTATCGAGCTTTGCGACTTGTACACATCTAACTAAAAGCAATGAAATACTAGTACTTAGCGAACACTGGTAAAGCTTACTTCGTTTTTACTTATTAGTTTATACTCACGCAAGTGGTATGCTTTTAATCGAAAATAATTTTTTGGTCAATTTTATATTATTACTTATTCTAATTAATATAAATAAACACTTTGTAAATATTGTTAAGTAGTTTTATAGTGCATTGAGCCTGACTGTAGAGTAACTTATTAATTGTTTTCAATTTATAACAAATCTAAATTTTTATTACAATTACATGTATGTATTATATTTGATTATATTGATGATTTTAATTCCAACGAATTATTAAAAAGAAAAGATCAACAAGAGTTTCTGTTAAGAGTGACAGCTTTCGACATACTTTATTAAAGTTTTACATTTAATTAATATGTTTAAAGTTGAAAACAATTTAAAAGTTCAATAGTGCTAAAATAGTTAAGGTTAATATAAGTTCAATAAAATCTGATGAACGTTTTTTGGAGCAATCTGTTAATACGTTTTATTTACTCAGAGGAAAAAACGAATAAGCTTCATGGTTTTAATATGTACCAAAAAACTCACCAATGCAAATAAAGTTATCAATTGGGTTGATAATTGAGCATGCATATACTTCTTTTTTACTTAGTGTTGAGAAGAAATACAATTGATTCGAATTATAGCGAATTAAATTATTGATTTTTATAGCAAAATGGGAGAAAACTCAGTAGAATCTAAATTTGTCTTCTTGTCTTGTATATCTTGTGTCCAATATTATCAAAATGAAACTAAATAACAAAAGTGAAATTATTTCACCGGTCAGTATTGTCTCGTCCTTGAATCTAGTTCATTTTAGAGCAATAGGTACTACTTATGATGAAATATTGTCAGCAATGAAATATAATCAAAGTATATAATTCCTTTTATATATTCAATATCCAATAACTTAAAGGCTCTTCTCTTTTTAAAAATTCATCTAAAATACACGACTGGTTTGGTATGTTTATTGAAAATATAAGTAACCGATCAACACAGTTTACATCTGAAAATACTTCTTGAAAGAATGATATGTTAAATAAATAGGTATGTCTGAAGAGCTTAAAAGAGTTCGTCATACGAATTTGGCCAACCCTTATTTGTTTGCTAATGACGTTTTACATAAAATTAAATTTATAATGAACAAGGAAGTGAAGCAGGTTTAGCTACAGCTGTTACCATAAATCGGTCTGTACCTCTAGTTATATTCAGAGTAGAAGTGCCATTTTTAATAGTTGTCGGACATGATAGTTTTAAGCTTTCTTTATTTTATGGGAGCGTTTTTGAACCTTCTAATTAAGTTTTCTATGAAATAAAAACTACCTGAATTTAATTTTCACTAAATCGTCACTTTAATTTATTTTTCATTTTTATGTAGTTCCATCTAGTTGAATAAACTTTTTTCTTAATAAGGTAAGCAAATACAGTAAATTTGTCTTCAATGAATGTTATTTTAATTAAAACGAAAAAAAAAAATACGAGCTTGTTTTCAAAATATTCCGTGAGCAAAACTAAATTAAATGAAAATTCAAGATTATTTAAATAACTGACGTTTCGCAAATTGTTTTAAAATTGTAACTTTCAACGGTAATCGTATATTAGCTTTAATTAGGTTCAAATATGTTTGCTTTGCTCGCACGTATGCAATCTTTTATGCAGTGCTTATGTTATTGTAACTGACGATTTCTAAGCTTCGAGTTCAAGTGCAACACCAATTTTATGGCCTCCAGCATTGAAATTTTTGCCATCAATTAACGTTGACAATGTTAGAGTGATACCTAAAAAGCATATTTGTGTAAATCATTTTTGTTTAACGTACAAATGTATGCAAAATTTACCATCGCGCAATTTTTGTTGATAACCTAAACCAATTTGAGATGAATTATTGACCTTAGCACGGACACATGCGTCACGATCTAATGCATATTTGGCTCCGATTCCGAATTTAGTGGCATTGGTACCAGATGCCCAAGACAACTCAACACCAGTTTCTAAACGATCAGAGCAGCGTTGGTAGATCAAACCACCGAACTCGCGACCGTCGTTTCTTTTTAAAAATAGTCATATTAAAAAACAAAATATCAATATGTACAAAAGGCATAACTTACACGTTTGTATGAAGGACAAAGTCCTTAGTTGTGTAACCAAGGGCAAAGTTGTTAACAGTAACTTTTGACTTTTGGGTATCAAAAGCGGTTTTATAACCAGCCAACCAACCTTGATATGCAGCTACACCAGACAAATTTATTAAAGGTCCGGCCAAATCAATGTTAACATCAGCATCAACACGCACGACGTCATGAGAGTAAGTGGTCTTAACTTTGCCGGTTTTGTTTCTATGAAGAAAAAAAAACAGGAGTCATTTTTCACATACTTAAACATTCGTAAATATTTTATTCACCCTGTTTGTGGTGCAAATGAACCATCAAATGCCAACTTTAAACCTTTAATGAGTTGATCCTCGACTGCAACTTCAGATGTTAACGTGTTGTCTGTGTTCCATTTTTCAGAGAATGTCACTCCATGTTCTTTAAACTTGTATTTAGTCTCGAGAGAACCGAAAACTTTGCCGGAATCTTGGTTGGAATGACCAGATGTATTAAATTCAACGCCAGAGGCTGTCTTAGTTTTACAATCAAGTTTCCACAAGCCAAAATGATAACCTTTTCCAAAGATGTCGCGTGCTTGTTTTCCAAGGTCTGAATATGCTGGAGGTGCCATTTTATTTACTCTATTATGACGAGATTTTTAAATAATATAATGTGATTCAATTCAAAAATTTAAAAATAATATTCTATTGTAATACATTTTAAACTCGTAATACTAAGAATACAAGTATGAGGAAATTTAGTCAAAGTGCCGGTTTGGAATTTAATTTTTCAACTATGTATATTGACATGAAATATTTTAAATACAGATACTTTTTGGAGCTAAATTAAAATCTAGAAAGAAAGCTATTTTTTTAGAAATTATTTATCTTAAATATATTTGCATTTAAACATTATTGGTATAGTCTTGAAATCAAATATTTCCACAAAATTTTCATTTAAAGTCGGTTATGTAACCAAGCCATGTAATATAAAGATGATTTTCTCATGGATGAGTTGTCAAAAAAAATTTCTATTTAAACTTGCATAAATATGGTGTAAAAAATATCTCAATATTATTTTCCTTAGTACATAGTCAATGCGATAAAGCATATCGATTTCGTATTTTCAGACATTAGTCGCCATTGCAAAGATTCAATAAAAAAAACTCCCGAGCACCACCTCCCGCATCGCTCAAGATATTCTAACAAAGCAAACTTTATTTGAAAGAATCCCCGAAAGTTTCTTTTTTTCATTAAGCTTTACTTTCCTAATGTTAGCTTTAACTTACTTTGGATAATATTGATTGATAGTTTTATTGGAAATTTTGAGAATTTTCACAGAGCACACTTTATCACTAAAGTTTGAACACTGACAATGAATACTGGGCAAAGCAGTACGTGCACAATGCCTTCTAGGTTTTGTAATTACATCGTGGTTCAAATGTGACTTGGTCAAAAAATTATTAATATGGCTTTCGATAATAAAGTAATTTTATTTTTGTTGTGCATTTGTATAGTTTTTGTCAGGATTTTAGCAATTAAAAACGGTAAGTACATGCATAAAATTATTGATTATACGTGAATATGTCTAAATATGTTAAGGAACTGTTACATTCGAACCAAAATACATCAAACGTTTTCCCAGAGTATTTCATCTTCAAAACTCATATTATAAAAAGATGTTTTTCTATTTGTGTTCTTGCTCCTTTCGATTTTTCAATTCCATTGGAGATTACAATTTTTGCTTTGCAGAAGAAATTTGAAGTAGTAGACAATAAATTTCTGTGGAAGACTTATTTGTTCGAACATGGACATTATTTATAAAACCATAAATACATATCAGCAAACTAAAGAAAAAAAAATAAACATAGGGTTTCGCTGAAGATGACGCAACTATAATTAAAAGTGCAATAAATAGTGAGCAAACAAATAACTAAGCTTGTGTTCAATAGACATTGTTCATATTTTTCATATTCAGTCCCAAAGATATTTCCCAGAAAGTAAACAAAAAAAATATTTTTAAATACTTATTTGGGTAAAAGATAATAACCTTCTTTGATTTAAATTGCGTCTGCCAGCAACCTGACATATTTTATTTGAAAGAACGCTTTATATGATAAATATCCTAACTGATTTTGAATGAAATCAAACCAAAACTTGACTTTTCGACCCCTGTTTCATCTGTCAAAAATCCTAAGAGACCAAAGTTTTCAGTTCTTGGGCTATTCATCGTGAATTTTTGGTTAATAGAAGTTTTGAATTTTTTTTTTTTGACTTTTGAGAAACAATTTTAGAAAACAAAATTAGAAAAATGCAACGCCTATAATTGCCAGTTCAGGTCGTAAAGAGTGACTTACAATTTGCTTTAATTCAAATATATGTCTGAATATATGTATATCCAATTAAGCCTGAAATACTCTAGATTTTTTGTGAATTCTTTTATTATAAGTATATTTAAGATCTTACCACTTAGGTACTTGAGTGAAAAAAACATAGAATCTTTAAAGTACAGTAATTTTATGGAAAATATTTTCAGCGCAGAATATCCATTTTGAGCTTCTAATTTCAGTACAAATTTACATAAAAAGGTCTTTTTGTCCAACTTACGTTTTGGAACAGTGCACCGGCTTTATTTTTTAGTTTTACTTGAGCTAAAAATCAAAAAATATATAAGGAGAAAATGGTTATCAAGAATATTACGCAAAACAAAAAAAGACAGATACAGAAAGAATAAGCTTTCAATACAATTTTCGCAGATATCCAACTCTCATTCGTGTAAATATTAAAAATTTATTAAAACAGCTTAAAAAAAATTAGGTTAAAATTCAGCAAACAACTAGCTTAATTAAATTTTTAAAAGTCAATTTTGCAATTGTTAAATCATATATCGTCAATTCCTCTTAATTTTATTGTAGCACAGAAAATTTTCATATTTACATGTACATATATACAATTAATAAACATACAGTACATGTATTATACAAAAAAAGGATGAAGAATCTTTTTAACACTCTGAGCATTCGTTTATTACAATATTTATTCCTACAACACACTGAATTTATTTTATAATATAAAATTAAGAATTGAATACAATATACATTCTTGATTTTTTTCTGTAATTCTTTGGTATAAATGTTCATGGAGATCATCATACATTATCACAGTTAGCATTCTTGGAAACAAAAAAGATCGTTTGCCTCGATACCTTGCATGTATATATGAAGAGACTTGTAAGGCATATAATGTTCCTTTTAATAAGAAAATAACAACATAAGGGAATAAGCTTAATGCAGTATTTCACGTTTAATGTATACAGCAAAATTTATTCTTGCTTGATTTGTTCTTCTCTTTCTTTTCTTCTTGTTTCGTATTGTGCTGATTCGTTTTTGAGACGAGATCTCTTTGGTGTTAGCTAATTCATTCCCAGGTTATTGTAATCATTAGAAAAATTTCAGTACATAACATGATAGTTAATTTATCAAAATACATACCAAAAATTATGTTAAAATACATTTTTGCCTAGATATTTGCATAATATTAATATTTCACATTAAATTGTGTATAATGTATATTGATGCTGCTTCTATTATCGAGCCCAACATATAAGATCGTTAATGCCAATAAACGTATTTTACACAACATGATACAGAAAAGAATGGAGAGACAAAGAAAAATAAAAAAAATACAAAACAAGAAGTATTTCTAAAGACGCTCTGAAATATTTGTAGCATCGATACAGAATGTATTGTATTTGAACATAATCTGACACCTTAAAGCGTCCGTTTAAGCACCTGCGGTACGTACAGGTAATGGAATGATCTTTTGTATAAGAAAAAAAATGGTGTGAAGAAATAAAAAAAAACTTATTTAAATTTTTTATACTAAATATATTATTATTTTTATTCAACTCTCATCCATTCAACGCTCAAAAAGAACGACTTAGTAGAAGCTAAATTCTATCGTGTTATACACTTTTCCTGAAAAAATTTTTTTATAATAGATAATTTGTCATGTACTTTATAAAAATCCAATTTCTGATGGTAGGAATTTATAAAAAATAAACTTTATGCATTTTGTAATAATAAAATGATTCTTATTCTATATATCTTGGTCATAGAGATCGAATTTGTTCATTTTCGTTTGGAGAAGATTTTAGAGTCGATAGAACGTTTCGAAGTGCATAGAAATTCCGAGAAAATTAAGTAAGTGTCTCAGAGTTCCCACATTTAAACCAAAACTTAATGCCGATGAAATACATATGAAAATTTAATTTATTTTTACTAAAGTACGAATAATATGCATACATACTTCAAGAGAGGATTTTTGATTTGAAAATCAAAAATAACATTCGACGGTTACGTAGACCGAAATCTACAGAAAATTCTAATCTTAAAAAATCTTTTTCTTTTTTAGCATTTTTATTTTATTTATTTATTTTGCCCTACAAAATGTGTTCCTGAGAGGTAATCTTGAAAACTATACGTCTCAGAGCATATGTCTTATGAAAAAAATTGTTAGTTATGACGTGCCGCATGTTGTTCACGAAAAAAAATTTGAAGAACTCTAAAAAAAAATTAACTCAGAGCCTCTTATTACCATTTTTATAATGATTTTGCGAAAAAAATATAAAAATTTGGGCAAATTTTTTATAACATAATTATCTTTTCACCAAAGCATTTAAAGTAATGTCATCTTAATTATTTATCTTAAATCAAAAACTTCATTTCAATGGGTGCATTCAAGATCACTCATCGCGTCCATCATGATTTTTTTTCTATAATATGTTTTCCATCATAAATGTGTTTTTTGATGAATATTTTTGACTTTTATGATTTATTTTAACGATTTTTGATGTTTTTTAATAAATTGAACAATCCATTTTATAAGACTTGAACGCGTTCGATGAAAAAAATTTTGGAAAAAATCATTGATGTCCATCGATGGGCATTCTTGAATGCACCCAATAATTTTTGCCCAAATTTTTATATTTTTTGGTGAACTATTTTTCCGTTCTCCTCGGGGCTGACTTGTTTCATACTTTATTTTTTCGTTTTCCTCAAAACATACTTGTTTCATACTTTACAGTTTTTTTTATATATATATATATATTTTTTTTTTGAAAAATATAAAAATGATTTTAGAAGTTGAAAACTTCAAAAATGTTTTTTTTTTTAATCAAGTTTTCAAATCACAGCGCTTATGCATCGTAATAAAATCAAGTTGCAGCTTTAGCATAAATTAAAAACTAATTCATTTTTGAAATTATATTTTGTAAACAGAAACGCAAAATAAAAGATATAAGAAAATACAATTTGAAAAAAACCTAAAAATTGTAGATCAATTAGGAACAACCTTATTTTTTTGTTAAACAATCATATAATAAGAAAAGCCTGTTCAAAGAGAATAAGTTTGAGTCCCACACAAACAAACATTCAATACCTATTTGTGTGAAGTGGTATTCGTGAATGAACACAAAGAACCCACTAACACTCAGAGATTCAAAATCTTTCTCAGTGCTGTTGGTGTCGTGAAAGTGTTAATACATCGGTTTTTAACGCTTATTTAATCTTGTTTGCATCGTCTTCTGAAATATTTTATATGCAGTTATAGTTTTTAAAATGAATTAAATTTATTTAAATTTAAAACTTATTTTATCATAAAAATAAAAAAAAAACGTATTCTTATAAATATTAAATATAGAATCATGATTTGAACAGAAGTTTAACACATGTGTTTTCTAAATTTGTCTGATGTGTTATTTATTTGAATACAAAGAAAAATACATATATATACACATGCATATTTGAAGAGACATAAAAATGAATATTTTTCAGTATAAAACATGAAAATAAATAATTATAAATATTAATACCTACACACACAAATATATACATTAACATGCCATAATAGGTGTTATTTATAGAAATAAAATATTTTGAATGCATATTGTAGTCAGTGTAAATTAAATCTTGTAAAAAACAGAACAATTGGATACTATTATACATAAAAAAATTAAACAGCTTTTTGCTAACCAATGAAAGTGGTCGATCGAATCCTAATTAAAATGAAGAGGAGGAAAATAACAAAAAAACAATTCTAATAATTAAGGAACAAAGATTTGCTACAAAACCAGGGCTCTTTCTTTTATATACAATTGTGAATAGACAATACTAATATTAGTAAAATAAAATATTGAAAAGGAGAACCCAGACATGGCGCCGAGATCAAGACAGAAGAAAGAGAAACAGACACATGGTAAATAATATAATGATTTTAGTAGAGCATTTATGATAAAACATCGTACCATTCTTGTTCATTTAGAATGTATTTATTTAAATCATACAAAATAAATTTGATTACGCATTAAAGTTTTATAATTTAATTTAACTGTTTTATGGTTTTTAAAAACTGTCCATTTGTTCTTCATATGTAATATTTACATTAAGTATATTTATAAGTAATGCTCGCTATAACTCAAAACATGTTTCAAGAATATATGTGTTCTTTCTTAAGTTTGTCAAAATTACCTAATTTTGAGAAGGTTTAAAAGCAGAAAATTTCAAGAGAACATGGCTCAAACATGGCTCAATAAACTCATTGCATAGAAGGGGCAGAAATACATTTTTCTGAGAATTCTAATTTTCAATTAAATTATACAAAAGAATGAAGTTAATTTACTTTTTTACGTTTTTTTTAATTTACGTGACCAAATGAAATTTGTATACCTATACCTATATTTTTTAGATTTTGTTGAATTTCTCTCTGGTTTTGAGTTCAAATTTGAAAATACTATAAAATAAAATTAAACAATTAAATTTTAAGAAAATAACGTTTGGGCAGTGATGGATTTACCGGTAGGTTGATGAGGCTGCAGCCTTAGGCCCCGAGATTTTTTTAGAACAAAATTCTTAAAAATATGCCTCAAAACTGTTAAAAAAGGTATTATAACCCCCATGACAAAAAAATATGAGAAAATCCGCCACTGTGTTTGGCATCCAAAGTTACAAACAAAAGATTAAACTATATTTATTTTTTATTTCCCCCTCTTCTGATTAAAATCCACTATAAAAAAATGAAAATATAAAATTTGTTCGTCTATCATAATTAATGATAATAAATAATACATATAGGTTTCATGTTAATTCCTCGAAGTAGTCTTCATCGTTTTGTAGGTTAGCTTTTGATTGGCAAAATAGTGAATGCGTCTTGATGAGTAAGGGAACAAGTGATGATATCTATTAATAGAATTGGCAATCAAACTTTTTTACCTTTGAAAATAAATTTTTAAGGTACGCAAAAAAGACACATAGTTAATTTTAAATTAATATAATATTTTTTTATATTGTAATCAGAAGATGTTCTTATAAATTAAGGTTTAAAATCGAAGTACCTGTTGCGTAACCTCAAAACTTTCTATAATACATTAGTTTTTCTAGCAGAAACTTGTAATACATCTTTTTTCATCATTTCTATTTTAGCACTTTTGTGTTATTGTGAAAATGCGTGCCCGGACGGCTCTCCAAATGGAACGTGTAAAACACAAATCGGTGGATCGTGCTTCAGTTCAGTGCAGCAAGATGAAGATGAAGATGGCGAGCTATATGAATTACGATTTTATGGATGTATGTCTCCATCAAGTGACGGAGGATTTTGGCAGGTAAATTGGCTTAGAAAATGTGTTTATAAAAACCCGAATACTCATTCTGTTTTTTTATTTAATTTTCAGTGTCAAACATCACCTCATCTACATGGAATCAATGTAAAATGCTGTGATGATACAGATTATTGTAATCGAGATGATGAGTTAGAGCTAATTCCACGAACAACAGAACCTCCAGCTCAAACTGCAGCAGAATCAGTGCCTAACATTCACATGATAGCACTAGTCGTGTCCTTATTTGTGTGTGCAACGGTGTTCTTAGTGATGATAACAATAGTTTACGTGACATTCAAAAAACGTGAACGTAGACGTCGACAAACTAGGTTAATGGATTCGATAGGTATCATTCAAACCTCTCCTTTGTCTGAATTGATGGAACAAAGTTCAGGTTCGGGGTCTGGTCTTCCATTACTTGTGCAACGGACGATTGCCAAACAAATTCAAATGGAAAGATCGATAGGAAAAGGAAGATATGGCGAAGTCTGGCTAGCAAAATGGCGCGATGAAAAAGTTGCTGTGAAAATTTTCTTCACTACCGAAGAAGCATCATGGTTCCGGGAAACTGAAATTTACCAGACAGTCTTAATGCGTCATGAAAATATTTTAGGATTCATAGCTGCAGACATAAAAGGGACAGGATCATGGACACAGATGTTACTCATAACAGACTACCATGAATTAGGAAGTTTGCATGATTATCTGCAAAAACGTGTTCTAAACCCTTCAATGCTTAAAAAATTGGCCTTGTCCTTGGCATCCGGCTTGGCACATTTACATACTGAAATTTTTGGAACTCCCGGAAAACCAGCTATTGCTCATAGAGATATCAAGAGTAAAAATATTCTCGTAAAACGCAATGGACAATGTTGCATAGCGGACTTTGGGTTAGCCGTAAAATACTCAAGCGAATCTGATGAAATACAAATTGCTCCTAATACTCGTGTAGGTACACGTCGATACATGGCGCCTGAAGTACTAGATGAAACTATCGATTCAAAATCTTTTGAAAGTTTTAAAATGGCAGACATGTACTCGGTGGCTTTAGTATTTTGGGAAATGAGTCGTAGGTGCATAACAACTTTACGTGGCACTAAAAGTACTACATGTGAAGATTATGCCTTACCCTATCACGATGTTGTTCCATCAGACCCAAGTTTCGATGATATGTATGCCGTGGTTTGTGCAAAGGCTTTTCGACCTCCTATACCAGCACGATGGAATGATGAGGATATACTCGTCATTTTATCTAAAATCATGCAAGAGTGCTGGCATTCAAATCCTGCAGTCCGGTTAACGTCACTTAGAGTGAAGAAAACGCTATTCAAATTAGAGATTGAAGGTACTGAAAAGATTGTGTAGTAACGGTGAATAAAACTGTATATACGTTTATCATCGTGCAAAATGCTTCCACAAATGTACAAAAATACAAAGTTGTAGATGATGCTGCAAATGTATAAACTTGAACATTTTTCAACAAAATTATTATAAAATGTAAACTTAATCCACCTTTTATTCAATAACACATGCATCTTTTCGGTTAACATTATTTTAAAAAAATAGGTATAAATATAATTATATATTATCTGATTGATATTTGCCATAATTGAATTTATGAATATGTGTAGCCTTAAATTAAAAAAAAACCTAGGCCTTTCAAACAGTTTAAATGTTATACATTTGAACTAAATAACTCAGAAGCCTTTTAAAAAGAACAGTTTATATTTTTAATAACTTTGCCATAATGACTTGTATAGAAACTAATATTATTTTCACAATCACGTAACATTAAAAATTTGTATAAATTAGTTTTTAAGGACAAATTTGTAATGTTAAACATAGAATAAGGATTATTAAAAAATTGGAAAATAAAGTAAGATAACAACAGTTCAATTGAAAAAAAACATTAGGTATTGAAATACTTTGTAAGTTAATGTAAGTCAGAAGTCGTTAAAATAAATAAATAATAAAAATTAATTGAAGTTGATGGTTTTAATTTTAAAAGTTATTTTAAACCCCTAACCGATTTAAAAACAGCTTTATATTGAAATGCATTGAAGCTTGAAATTACTTGAAATAAAACTTAGGAAGAAAGAATAAAAAATTTAAAAGGTTTTTTTTTCAATAAATATTTCAACTTTCAATACATTTTATTTTCATAATTATAAAAATATTAACAAAATCTAAAAAATAGTTTATTTATGTAAATATTTAAATAAATATGTTATAACATTTTATGCAGTAACGATTGAATGTTCATATCCTCTTTTGTGAACACCTCTTTCAACTGACCCAGAGTAAAATCACATACAGCTCAGTAATTTACGAATCCGCAACATTACATTTTTTAATTTGAAAAAATAAATATTTAGTTAAAATCAAATAAGTTAAAGCATGAAGTTGTATTGTCTTAGTTCCGATCCGGCCAAGCCATGTTATATATTAAGCTACAAAGAGCTGTTGATTATGCTGGATTGTGGTTTAACCATTAGTACCGGTAAACTTTCGATTCAAATAAATACTATAAACATTAATTATTAACACAATTTTGTTTTTTGTAGTTCTTAATTTTCTTCCATTGTCTTTGGTTCAGAGCTCTAAATTTGCCTCGTTGCCGAATTGGCTCCCAAGAGACTCTCACGATCAAGCAGATGGCGAACTTAAAGAGTGTTGCGGTAAGGTCTTTATTGATTCAGCGCCGGAGTTTCTCAGCCCAATGGAAAACATTGTAGACTTTTCTGAAGTTGATATTATTTTAATATCTAATTATTTGAATATGCTTGCGTTACCATACATAACCGAAGGAACCAACTTTAAGGGAGTAGTTTATGCCACAGAGCCCACTTTGCAAATTGGACGATTCTTTTTAGAGGAGTTGGTAGAATACATTGAGGCATCGCCTAAAGCCAATACAGCTTACAAATGGAAAGGAATTTTGCAGAATCTACCATCTCCTCTGTGTGATGCACACAAACCCAAAAATTGGAAGCATATGTTTAATATGGATGCTGTTAACAAGAGTTTATCACGAGTCCATTTGGCAGGTTATGACGAAAAAATTGATATTTACGGGGCACTACAAGTTACAGCAATTAGTTCCGGCTATTGTCTCGGATCGTCTAATTGGATTATATGCTCAGGACATGAAAAAATATCTTACATATCTGGTTCCAGTACGCTCACTACACATCCACGCCCGATCAACCAAACGGCCTTAAAATATTCAGATGTTGCTATAATGACTGGATTGACACAAGCTCCTCATGTTAATCCCGATGGTATGTTAGGTGAGCTTTGCATGAACGTGGCTGTAACACTTCGCAGTGGAGGCAGCGTACTAATACCATGCTATCCATCGGGAGTAGTTTACGATTTGTTTGAATGCCTCTCAACAAACTTGGACAATGCTGGTTTGTCACAAATACCAATGTTTTTCATATCACCGGTAGCAGATTCGTCTCTTGCATACTCCAACATACTTGCAGAGTGGCTAAGTTCGGTGAAGCAAAACAAGGTTTATATACCGGACGAGCCTTTTCCACATGCGAGTTTGGTGAAAAATTCTCGATTAAAACACTTTCAGCATATTTACTCAGATGGCTTTAGTTCAGAGTTTCGCCAGCCTTGCATTGTATTTTGTGGACATCCTAGTCTTCGTTTCGGAGACATTGTTCATTTCATAGAATTATGGGGCTCAAATCCTTTACACACAATCATTTTTACTGAGCCAGATTTTCCTTACATACAGGCTTTAGCTCCATTTCAACCTCTTGCAATGAAGGCAGTTTATTGTCCCATCGATACTTCTTTGAATTTTCAGCAGGCAAACAAACTCATTAAGGAACTCAAACCAGGAGTATTAATAATTCCGGAAAGCTACACAGTACCGCCACCAATGATGCCACAGAAACTTGAACTAACTATTGATCAATGTACTGATCGCCAAGTCATTACTTTTAATCGGGAGCGTGTAATAAAGCTTCCGCTCAAAAATATAAATGTGAAAGTAAATTTGAGTAACGATATAGCAAAAACATTACAACCTCGAGAAATTCAACCAGGCATAAACGCAGTACCACTTACAGGTCTTCTAGAAGTAAAAGATAATAAATATTCAATAAAAGCACTAAATGCAAAAGAAATGCAACCTCTTAAACAATCTAGTGGAACAAGAGCCAAAATCGAATTGGGCTCAATTGACGTTGATCTATTGCTGAAAAAGTTGAAACAAGAAGGTCTCTTGTTGAATTGTGAGCAAAAGCGACCGGGATCGTATATAATAACAATAGGATCAGAAGATACAACAATCAATATAGACGAACATTCAACGCATTTAATATGCAAGGGAAAACCTACAATGAGATTAAAACTAAGAGATTTGTTATTACAATGCATACAATCATTATAACCTAAGATTATCTCTTAAATAAATTAAAAAATTTTCATAAGTATTGACCATTTTTTCAATTTGCGTTTTATTGATTCAACCTTCTCGAAAAAAACAACAGGAACCTTTTGAATGAAAAACAAAGTCATTAGAAACACATGCAGATTACCCCGATTTGACAATTTTAAAAATATGTTCCTGTGAATCTTTAACAAAAAATTTTTAGAGGAATAATTTTTTATAACAAGTAGATAACATTCAAAACTAACTAAATAATTGTTCTGTAGCCCTTTCCAAGTTCCAGTTATTGCGCGAAAGAGCTGCTCTTGCTTCATAGTCTCCAATACCCATATCCTTAAGTCGTTGAACCTTTCGATCGAACTCTTCTAGTTTGTGTGGACCACCCGCATATACATTAGTCCAATGTTTTGCTGTTGACTCAAACATTTGATAGTTTTCTTTGTACTGTGTTGCTACGACTGCATCTTGTGGATCATCGGGCTCTGCGGCAGCCAATAAGGCTTGAAGGGACAGCAAAACTGTTCGCAAAGTCATCGCTGAGTTTTAGTGAATAAAATATTGTAATATTTATTTAAATAAGATCGATCATTTGATGCAATAAGATATATAATTTACCTGCTGCCCAATTATCTTTTAAAATGTCTAAACAAATCGCGCCAGTAACAGACGAAATATTTGGATGCCAAAGTTTTGTGATAAATTTGACTTTAGGAGGATTGAAGGGATACGTTTCGGGAACCTTGATTTCCAACTTGAATATTCCACCTATGAATAAAAAAAGTATTTTTTATTTATTTAACAGTAAGCTGAAGAAAGTTTCAAAGCTTTTCTTACCTTCGTACGGCGTATCAGGTGGACCTGCAATCTCTCCTCTTAACTCAGTAAAATTATCGTTTATTATGTCTAATTTTATTGAGCATTGTGTTATTTCCTCACTTTTGAGAACCTCCTTGAATTCGCGTTTTATGCGCTGAATGCTCATGTTGTTTGTGGCCATTGTTTATATTTCTGAAAGAATTGAAACAAAATCTCAGTTTCAAATGAATTAATTTATTTACAAATCCAGAGAATCTTATACCTAATCCTTGAATTTCTCCTTCCAGCTTTACACACAACTTAGGGCAACCTGATCTCTAAAATAAACTCGGGGACATGAAAAATTTATTATGGTTTTTATTATTTATGGTTTACCATGAACACCAAAAAGTTGAAAATTATATGACATAGATTATAATGAAGAATCTAATTTAACATTATTTTTTAAAGTATTAAATTTTTTCAGTATAAATCAGTGTTTATTTGCAGATCAGATAAATATTAAGGGACACAATATGTCCCCCTACTATTAATACGTTTTGAAAATTTGACATAGGTTTCTCGTGCATGGTTTACTTATGTTCGCTAGGTAGTCAAACTGCGTGGCCATTCTGCAATTAAATTAAATTTATCCTTTTTTCTGGATCATTTCAATAGCACAAAAATGCATAAGAACAACGATTACTACCGCAGTAAGTTACTTTTTTTGAATTGAAAGATCACAACGTAGAAATAATGCGTTATATGCTTCACTCTTTTTAGAAGGCAGACAACAACCTCAACAAGAGAACACTGGTATCAAGTTTGTACAATGTGAAGGCTTGGTGAGTAATTTTTATGATCTTGTCAGAAGACTTTTAAGCATGCATTTACATTATAGGCTGCAATGAAGATTGTAAAACACTGCCACGAAGAGTCTCTTGGAAATATGGAAGTAGCTCAAGGTGCACTCTTGGGCTTAGTGGTGGACAATAGATTAGAAATAACGAATTGCTTTCCATTTCCGAAAAATGACGAGACCATGGACGATGAAGAGTATCAAATATCAATGATGCGTAGGTTACGCAAAGTAAATGTGGACCACTTCCATGTCGGATGGTATCAAAGTGCAGAAGTAGGAAATTTTCTTTCATTACCTCTCCTAGAGTCGCAGTATCACTATCAAACAAGTATTGAAGAGTCAGTCGTTGTTATTTACGATACACAAAAATCAGCTCGTGGATTTTTGACACTAAAAGCGTACCGATTGACTCCGCAGGCAATTACAATGTACAAAGAAGGTGAATTTACTCCAGAAGCCTTGCGAACTCTCAAGATTGGATTTGAAAATTTATTTATTGAAATTCCAATTGTTATCGAGAATTCCGCATTAACTAACATCATGATGCTGGAAATGAGCGAGATGATTCCCGAGGAACACGGAACACACTTTTTGGATTTGGGAACCGCTTCTGTCTTAGAAACGCATCTTCGTAGCGTAATGGATCGTGTTGATGAACTAAATCAAGAAGCTTCAAAGTTCAACAAATATCAACAGGCTTGTGTGCGTCAGGAACAAGAAAAACATCGTATGTTGGCAAAATTGGCTCAAGAAAATTCCATGCGAGCTTCAAAGGGTGAGCCAACATTGCCCGAAGATGATATCACTAAACAGTTTCGGCCTTTGCCTGTTCCTCCTCGTTTGAATCCTATGATTATTTCGGGACAAATTAACACCTATTGCCAACATATTTCGCAATTCTGTTCCCAGTCATTGGCTAAACTCTACATGACTCAATCATTACAAACAGCTAAGGAAGGAAAACAGTAAAATGGATTTATTTTTAAGTTGGCAATGTAAACATGCATTAAT
Organism: Culicoides brevitarsis; assembly: GCF_036172545.1. Lineage (NCBI taxonomy): Eukaryota > Metazoa > Arthropoda > Insecta > Diptera > Ceratopogonidae > Culicoides > Culicoides brevitarsis. Next base: position 21,955,278 of record NC_087086.1, on the reverse strand, counting down.
TGCTATAGAAATAAATGATTTTCATCTTTGAACTTAATCATACTATTTTTTATATTTCATAAAGAGAACGACCACATTTGGAGGAATATCTTTAAAAAACTAAAATTCAAACATTTGTCCTTTGTAAAAACAGTCAATGGATTCATGGTCTGAGATGCATTATTTTGCTTGGATAAATATTTTAGAAAAAACAATACAATATAAAAGTTCCGCATATTTATAGATACATATATTACTATTCAGTACAAATTTTCCGTAGCTTTAATATAAAGTAAAAAAAAAAAAAATAACAATTCCATTATGATGGCAAATGTAATATTGGGCCCAATTTATTTTATGTGCTAATGAGAAGAGTAATGAGTATAAATATCTCATATTTTTCTCTTTTTTTATTTTACACCATATTTAATTTAGACATATTAGATATATTACATTTTACATATTAGACATTAGATATACATACATGGGGTAAGGTTAAATGGAGACGACTTTTATTTTATTGTTTCTGCATCTCAAACAAATTATTAAGCATGCAAAAGTGGCTATAAAATTTTTCTACAAATAGACTCAAAATGAATTTTATTTTATTTTATGGAAAATTAATGAAAATGTGCTAAAATTTGATTCGAAATGAATGATTAAATAACATAGATTAAAAAAATATATGATGAATTATTTTTATGAATACGGTAGATGGGTATTCTATTTTTAGAATTCGTAAAACAATTTTTTTTATAAATACATAGGCAAGTCGGTACCTTGCGCAGGTCACTAGCATAAAATGGTTTTTATAAGGAAGAAAATATATAATACATATATACTACATTCACCCACACATCCAGGCACCAACCAACACAAGTACAAAAATGCGCGAATCTTCTTTTATGAATGAATGTGCCGGAGATGCTGATCTGCGAATCCTTAACAAAAACACATTTGTTTAGTATATATGTATGATTTAATTCTAATTAGATTTATAAATACATATTTCTTCCTATCTGAATATCCCTAACATGATAATGAAGATGCCCGGTAAGTCGCTTGGAGCCTTGAAAAAATTAGTCAAAATAATGCAGTACTGCCACAATATTCATATATGCAATATAACGTGAAATATGTTTTTTTTAAATAATAATTTATTTAATTCAAAACCAATTTCCGGCATTTTTAGACCATTTTGAACAAATTTGTTGCATAAACTGCATACATATTTTTGGAATGTTGTTAAATACAATAAATAGAATTAACAGACATATTCCAAAACATATTTATTTTTTTAAATTTTGGTAAAAGGCCAATTTTTCAAAAAATCGTTGAGAACAAAATGAAGATAAGATGCTAGTTTGAAAGCTATTGCTATAAGGGGAAAAATGACGTAAATGTTTACAATTCATATCCTTTTCTGTAGTTACACAGCCGTAGATGATATTGTGACGTTATTTAAATTGCTTATATATAACATATATTAATATCAACCTACAAGGAAAAAATTTCATTCAGAAAACTGTGTGGGCGATAGACGCGTTAGAAGTATATACGAACAAGAAAGCGAACTGAATCTATAAAATGTTCAGAATACAATCATTCACAGACATTCCTTTTAAAATCGTTCAAGAGATAACATTTAATAAAAAAAAAACTATACCTAAAAAAATATAACAGAGTCTAATTATTAGAGAAAAAAATTCAAAAAATAATATTAAATCGCCGATAAAATTTTAAAACCAAATACTGTGTAAATAATTAAAAACTTTTTTCTGTTTGATTCAAAAACCATAGAATATATATGTACTTATAACTGCGATTCTTTTAAAATCACCTTAGAGACTGATATTTTAATTACAAGAAGGATTTATAGGTAAGTATTGGATATAATTATAATTGAACATATGTATGCATATATAATATTCTAGTTATTTTGAAAAAAAAAACATGGCTCACGTGCATTCTATTGTTTTGTGGTCAAAAGCATTTCTAAAAATAGAACCAAGCCAATTTTAAAAGTACATGTTGAATAGTATTTAAATTGTATTGAAATGTCTCAGTTATCTTTTCAATTCAATTAATCAATACATATCATTCCACAATTAATTAAAATTTCTCCCGTAATGTTAGTTAATATACTTTTTCAAAATCCTGCGGAAATCTTTTCCATGCTAAACCATTCCATACAAGGACAACACTTGAATTGACGTCAATACTTATAGTATGGGTGTGGATCACAAATTTCCAATTGTTGAATACAAAGTAAATCTTATTTCATGTTATTGTAAATTTGTATAATGCATATTATAACTCTACCATAATGATAATATTTTAAAGCAAAAATAAGTGATTTAAATTTTACTAAGTGATTTATTTTTACTTCTTTACTAATCCTGTAAGGCTGGTGGAAAAAAAACCAACAGAATGCAAGCACTTTTCATCTTATTGTGCTGCTTAACATCTTATTTATGTCACGCTTACTCATATCCGATATTTGGAACTACACGATTTCAAAGGGCACCACAATATCAGGCAGCTCAATATTATAATGTTCCCAATGTATACAACGATCCTAATTTAGAAAATGCATACTACTTTCCAAGACATGAAAGTGGATTATTCGGACTGCCTACATATGAAGGCGAATACAACCCAACTCCTGTTTATTATGCACAAGGCCCAAGTTATAGCTATTTAGACGATAAAGATTCTAATATGAATCCAATGGACGATTTGCACGAAGAAATAATGCAGGAAGAAGCTATGGATCGAAGGGAATTTGGTCCCATTGGTAAGCATTTTTATTATACATATTTAAATTGATTTGAAAATTTTTGAAACGAGACAAGATTCTGGTCACGCGATTTTAAAAATATACTTTAAGTTACAATACATTAATTTCTTGTATTACATAATCATTATAAGAATTGTTTTCTTATTTGATTGCTTCATAATCAGCTACTAATTTCATTACAGGACAAGAAATTTGGTATGAGTCACCAAGTCATACATCGGATTCTCTTTCAAGAGCTAATGCAGCATTTTTAAACAATCTGATGCTCTACCAACGACAATTTGGTGGTCCTAAAATAGATGTTAATAAAGATTTTGAAGACAAATCTGAAAACTCCAACTATGACTACGATTACGATGATCGAATGGGAGACATAAATTGGTTCGATTCCTTGTCTCATCAAAAAAATGACGCTGTATCTGTTCCTTTATATAAAAACTACATTGATGAAATCAATTCTGACAAGGAAGTTAAGCAGCTGAAAGAACTGGTAGATAAACATAGAAGAGACCATGATACGCTCTATGCATTGAACAATAAATTACATAGTAATTCGAATCAACAAGCAGAAATAGAGGATGAATATGATGAATGGATCAATTGGGATAAAAAACGAAGTACAATACCAAAAAAAGTATTTCAGGAAAAAACAAGTAATGTTGATAAACCAGTGCTGGCTAAGCCTTCATTAAAAAATGTTTTAAAAACTACAACTACACAAAAACCTATGATGAAGGCATTAACTAAAGCAATTGATGGACAAAAGGAGGTTGTTTTACCGAGACCGGCAAATCCTGTAAGAATCCCTTTCCGTCAACTGTCTTTTGACGAAAAGCAGCAAAAACTTCAAAAACCAAAGCAATTAATAACGGAACCAAAGAAAGAAAATAATAGTCAAAGTAATCATTCTTCTGGTGCGATTTACGATACTATAAAACACATTTTAAGGTTGGAAAAAAATCTTGATAAGGTAAATATTTAAATATTAATTTAAAAAAAAGAAGAATCGATTTGACGACTTGCACTGTAATCCTTAGTTTAAGTAACTAAATCAACTTGTCTCTCTTTTGTCTTTTTCTTTAGAGTCCTAAACATGTGCAACAAAAAAGGTACGTTTTAAATGAAAGCGCTTTGGTACAAGAACTAAATACCCTTAAACGACGGGCAGCGTAATTTATTATTTGTACATGATTTATTAAATCCTTAAGTTTTATATAAAAAAAAACAAAACGTTTACAAATATTTATAATAAAACGGAATTTTCCTTCACTGGTTGAGACTGAATTTATCTTGTTATGTGTTTATAACAAGAAGAGAATCTAATGACTTACTTACGTTTAGGTTATTCAATTTTATTTTCAAATGCTTTGTTGTATACTAATTTAACAGTTAAACTTTCAAATTTAAACATGACATAAAAAACAAATCGAGCTGACAAAATGAAAATGGAGCAGAATTCCCTTTCGGAATTCATAACAAAGCATTGTAAAATAAAATGAATGCACCTCAATAAAAAAATAATGTAAATATATAAATATTCAATTGAAGCTTGTAAATAAATGTTATTGGAACCTGTATAAATACTTGATCTCAATTAAATGTTTGTAAATATTTCTAATAGGTACTATATTTTAAAATAATATAAATTCGAAAACTACTTTTGAAAAAACCTCGAGTAAAAATCTAATAATTATATGCTGTAATTCATTATTTTCGTTTTTTATGAAATATTCGTAAAAATTTTCTAATAGGGATATTATGGAACCATATCGTTCTATTAGTGAATTTTTCGGGGTTTATATGATGAATGCTTCATTTTCTTTCAAAATAAGAAAGATTTTGAACCAATCATGCTTTAGAAAAAAGTCTCACAAAAAGAGAATAGGAATTTTGGTAAAATATCAGGAAACAAATAATATCATTTATGAATGATCATAGTTATTTGACCGTTGACCGTACTTTGCTCGAATAAAAAAACTCATAAAACGACACAAAATAAAATCACTTTTTGTATTTCATCAATATAAGAACTTTGTATAAATATAAAATTTACAATGACAGATGTTAACTTGAATTATATAAAATGTAAAAATTCAATTACAAACGATAAATATCATGAAAAGAGTTACCTTATACGTTACAATAAAAATATCCACACATAATGCATGTGTTTCTTTTAAACAAATAGTGCATTTGAAAACTGTCAACGATTAAAAAATGATGATAATGTAATGCTGCAGAAAAATAAATATACAAAGTTAGTGGAACGATGAGTATATTATTTTATTAATAAATTTGAACCAACGGTAAGGCATATATAATCAAATTATTATAAATTATTTTCAAACTTCAATTTTAGACGAAAAATATTAGTTGTAAACAAATTTAATTGACGACTTAGACTTTGTTGCTGTTTTATCTTGAGTTACAATAATGATTTATTACGTTGTTTCCTTATCTAAAACAAAAGTTCATTAGCTAATTAATTTCATACAACATATTCTACCGTGATTAAAAATAGGGCTTAAAAATGAGAGAACAAAAATCTTGGACCTTTTTTTCTCAAAACACGAATTAATTAAGCTTACAACTAAAATTTTTCGTTAAATATCATAAAAAATGAATTTTTTGAAAAGTTTATACAAAAAAAAAAATAAAATTAAATTAAAAACCTTTCCAACTAGCTATAATTTGTTAATGTACATTGCGTAAAACGGAAAATATTTAGAAAAAACGGATGGGTTAATGCCGTATCTCCAAGCTGAAGGGTACTAAAATCTACCCATTTTTTTTACAAATTTCGGACCTCAATATCTCAGCTCAGCTAACACTTACGAAGAAAAAAGTAGAACTTTTGTCCAGTAGTTTTTTCCAATCTTTAAGAAAATCTTAACTTCAAGGTTGTGCAAGCTAATTCAGTTAAGGCTGTACTGGAGTGAATATTTAGGTATTATAATCTAGGTATAACAACTGCCGCAAATATTTTTTGATTTCATACACCTTAAAAGCTAGAGGGATATCGAGTATCAGCAGTACAAAATTTCATTTCTACTTTTCATAGAATTTCTTAAATGTTGGCTTACAATTTTGCAAATTAAGAGGGATGATAAAAATCGCATCACATATTCGATTTGTGTTCAAAGTTAAGACAATTAATATAAATTAAGAATATGAAAACTTCAAGTTAAAATAATTATTTTCAATTAATTATACGAAACTTTTTTTTATTTTATATAACTCAAATATTTAAATCTACAGCTAAAGGAGACTATATTTATATTTCTCTAATTTTTTACATCTACGTCTTATTCGTGATAAATGCCTGCATTAATATATATTTGCAATGCTTAAAATTAAACCTTAATGTCGACAGAGGCGCTTCAAAGTAAGTATTGTACGGTCCATGAAAAATGGCCATGTTCTCAAGCAAATGACAAAAATTTGAGATGAATGACCATAAACAAAATATGAGCGTTAAGTTATTTTATGAAAACAAATATAAACAAGTATTTTGGAAAAAGGCTGCCTTATACAAATAATTTGATAACTGAAAATATAAAAAACATTTTGTTCTCGTCAGATGGAAACATTCCGCCATTCACGCTTATTGTGAAACTTTTGTGTAATAATTTACATCATTCCACCCATTCCACCCATACCGCCCATGCCGCCCATGCCACCCATACCTGAAAAAATAGAAAATCGAAAAGTTACAGCACTCAGTCGTGATCATATGAATTAAATATTTTTACCTGGCATGCCGCCTTCTTTATCGTCCTTTGGCATTTCCGTTACGACAGCTTCGGCAGTGGTCAAAAGTGAGGCAACTCCTGATGCATCGGTCAAGGCAGTTCTAACAACTTTGGTAGGATCGATAATTCCTTTCTCAATTAAATTTACATATTCGTTGTTTAGTGCATCATATCCAAAGTCTCCGGTTTGTTCTTCAACTTTTGCAACAACAACGGATCCATCAATTCCTGCGTTCTTAGCGATAGTCATGCATGGCATTCGCAAAGCACGCATTACTATTCCAATACCAGTATTTTGATCATCATTCTCTCCTTTTAGCCCTTTCAAAGTGGGGATGCAGCGCAACAGAGCTGTTCCTCCTCCAGGGACAATACCCTCCTCAACAGCTGCACGCGTTGCATTTAAAGCATCCGTAACACGATCTTTCTTTTCATTTACTTCAACTTCGGACGAGCCTCCAATGCGTAGCAATGCAACTCCAGCACTTAAACGAGCAAGACGTTCTTGTAGTTTTTCCTTTTCATATTCACTAGTAGTTTCTTTGATTTGATCACGTATTTGTTCGGACCGACGCTCTATATGATCCTTGCTTCCCTTTCCTTTCAACAATAACGTATCGTCTTTTGTGATAACAACTTCACCAACTTTTCCCAAGTCAGACAATTGTACATCTTCTATTTTGACTAAGTTGGCTTCGTCTCCGAAACAAATACCTCCAGTTGCAATTGCCATGTCAGCCATGGTTGCTTTGCGATTATCACCGAAACCTGGTGCTTTGACAGCAGCAACTTGTAGTCCAATTTTAAGACGATTCACAACAAGTGTACTCAAAGCCTCTCCATCTATGTCTTCTGCGATTATAACTAAGGGCTTGCGTTGCGAATTAGCAAGCTCAAGAGCCGGCAAGATTGATTGCACAGAAGAAATCTTCGTTTCGGAGAATAAAACAAGGGCATCTTGGAATTCAACTTTAGCACCTTTGGTCGAATTTATAAAATATGGTGAGATGTAGCCACGATCGAATTTCATGCCCTCAATTACTTCTAACTCATCAATAAGAGTCTTGCCGTCCTTGACAGTGATAACACCTTCCTTGCCCACTCTCTTCATGGCATCGCTTATCAATTGGCCAATAGCTTTATCTCCATTGGCAGATATGGTGGCAACTTGTGCAATCTCCTCCGGTGTCGTAACATTCTTCGACAATGTCTTAAGATGTTCTTTTACTGCATCAACAGCTAACATAACACCACGTCTAATCTCAACTGGATTCGCACCTTTGGAAATTTTTTCAAATCCCTCTTTTGCGATTGCACGCGCTAAAACTGTAGCAGTTGTTGTGCCGTCTCCAGCTTCTTCGTTCGTGTTGTTTGCAACGTCTTGCACTAATTTCGCTCCAATATTCTGAAACTTGTCCTTCAACTCAATCCCCTTGGCAACCGTAACACCGTCTTTTGTAATTTTAGGTGATCCCCAAGATTGTTCGAGAATGACATTTCGACCCTTGGGACCCATTGTAACAGCAACAGCGTCAGCCAGAATATCTACACCCTGCAACATGAGGGCTCGAACTTCCGGACCAAACCTGACATCTTTCGCATACCCAGCACGTTGCGCAAGAGCAAATTTTGTAGCCGGTGTACGTAAAATAATTTTCGATCCAGCTAAACGAAACATTCTTGATATTCCTAATCTGAAATAAATTAAAAGGATTTCAAAAATACGTGTTTTTTGTTTTAATATTTTTTCAATCAACTTCTACTACTCACAAATGCAATTAAAATTGAAGAGTAGTGGAATTTTCGAGCAACTTCTGAACACGTGCGAGACAAAGACAGTTTTGTTACATCACCTTTCAGCCTTAAAATGAACTCGGAAATGAACTCGGGAATGAACAAGTCCAGCGCACATTTAGAAATTTGTGCCGCCTGTGTCTCGGGGCTGTCACAAATTTGCAATTGTGAAATGGGCTGTGTTCTGTGATTGGTCGATTCATTTAAAAATCAACCAATGAGAGAGTTAAAGGAGTGAACGATCGGAATGCGAATCGGAACGGGACAACATCAATTTCATTCGTCTCATCCACAACAGCTGATCTGCACCAGCATGCAAAAAAAAATTCCTGCCCATGTGCTCTGGGGCGGGCAGGAATTTTTTTTTGCATGCTGGTGCAGATCAGCTGTTGTGGGTGAGACGAATGAAATTGATATAATAAATATTTCACATTACCCTGTAAAAAATGTGTCGAAAAATATCGATTACAGAAATGAAATACATATTTATCTGTTGTGCATTTTATTTTGTCGATGTTTTTAGGAGCTCTTTTACTATTTTTTTTTTCTATGAATGGCAAAAAGTAAGATCATCAAAGTGTCTTCACAACAACACAGAATTTTTATAAGTCAAAAAACTATAAAATTTGTCAATGCTTTCATTTTATTTTAAAGGCACATTCAATGGAATACATAAATACCTATTATGCTAAATTAGTTACTGGGAGTTTATTACAATAATAATAGGTAGTAGAGCTAGTTATAAATCGAAATAATTAAATTTATTTAATAAATGCTTAATTTTAACTGTAACTATCTTACAATAAGGGTTTAAAATTTTTATTTACACAACATCTTTATGAAAGTAGTCAAATTTTAAAATTAGTTAAAATTATTATGAATAAAAATCAAATTAGCTTTTAAACAACATTAACCGGACAACTGCTCATTAGTCTACTTTGGTTTGAAGGTGGCATTAATTCATCCTCCGACTCACTATCGTCACTTATCATGGGGGTCGAGTCAGCTCCTCGTTTGAGTAAGACTTGTGCAATTATTTTAAATTTTTGGTTGTAACTAGCATTGGCGAACGCCATTTGATATGCACTTAATCCAGCGTATGTGCATATGTTAACATCTAATTTCGGACATTCTTTTAATAAAAGCTGTACCAATGACTCATCTCCTTCTTCTACAGCCCTATGAAGAATCGTTCGTCCTTGTTTGCCCTCTCTGGCATTTATGTCTGCTCCAAATTCGACTAATATTTTAATGATTTCTATTCTGACTGGTTTTCCACATTTCGCAGCCAAATGAATGCAAGTCTCACCTAAAGGAAAAGAAAAACTCTCCGTTAATATTGAACTTTAAAAAAAACTTAAGTGTAGACAAATTATAATTCCACATAACATTCATTTAAGAAAACAATACATACATTTATATCTATTTTCTACATTTTAAATATAATGTAGGAATTTATTAGTTTTAGTCACTGTGTACAATAATTTTCAAACACATGCAAAATATTTTGCTTTTTATATACTGAGTGTTTTACAGTATATTTAATACTGACTTTCGTAACAGATAATCTCGTACATATGTTGGGATTTCCATTAAATGCAAAACGTAATACTTGTTATAAATCGGTATGTTTAAATGAGTATTTTTTTACAAGTATGAAAAAATATAATTTTAATTATCGAAAACAATTTTCATTTGATAAAATATTAAGATCTATGTAGATTGAAAATGTCTAAGTAGCTTTGTATTTTTTTTTTTTTCATTTAAAAGAATTCCTGGTTGTTTAAAGTACAATGACGTTCACCGGGAATTCCCAATAAATTTTTGATAAATATTGTTTAATCATCATTATAAATAAATAAAGGAAAGTTTCTTTTTTGTCATCTCTGAACTGCGTTGTTCAATATATTTTTCAACTAAAACTTTTCCATTCATTTAAAAAAAAATTTCAGTTATGTATTTGCGTAATATAATTTTCGTGTTGTTGTTAACAACAATTGCGGTATTTCTGAATCGAGAATGATCTTGTTCGTAGATATTTCTCTAAAAAATTAAATGAATAAATGAAATGGTAATATCCGGTAATGTGAGAAAATGTCTATTTAAAAAAATTACTCCTTTTAATTACATTTCTTTCATAAATTCACAACTGTGTGCACATGTAGTACTTATATCCGCAAGGTAAGAAATAAGGTTATAGCATATAAATAACTTACCATCATAATTCCACGTTTCTAAATTAAAAGACAGTGTGCCAGAAATTGGAGAACGATTTTTTTCGAATAAATCTAGTGGTGTTAGTAGTTGCTTGACGCAATCCTTGTGACCATTCAGACAAGCTAAATGCAGAGCAGTATTTCCTCGTCGATCACGAATAGTAGTCTAAAAAAATAAATAAATAAATACATATATAATTGAAATCGGAGAGATGCTTGTATGTGCTTAGGGATTTTTATCCCGCGTTCTATGCTATTTTAGGTAAAAAAATCAATTTGACAGGTATAAATTGCATGGGTAAAATGGAGAATAAAAGGTTTTTTTTTTGTTTTGAACTTGAGGTAGATTAGTTATTATTTTTTTTTTTCACTTACTTTGGCTCCTCCAATAACAAGGTCCCTCACTAATTCTGGTTGCTCTGTTAGTACGGCTAAATGCATTGGCGTCAAGTATATGTCATTTTGGATATTTAAGTAAGATGAGTCAGGTGCTAGTTTGATTAATGTTTTTGCAACGGTCTCATGGGGCCAAATTATCGCCAGATGTAGAAGGCTGTATGTGTAATAAAAATGATAGAAATATAGGGGAATTCCCCAATTAGTTCATTATTGAATTTCATATATTTGTTTTATCAAACGAATAACTGTGTTAAACGAAATAAATGATTTTCAAAAAAAGCCTATACTTACGTATCTCCGTCTTCATTGGGCTGAAAATACACCTCATTATTTGTGTCTTTCGGAAGTATTATTTGCGGGTTGATTTCTAACTTTGACATGTCTGATGACAGTAATCCACTATCAATATATGCAGAGTCCATTTCTTGTTCGTTGGTTTGTTGTTGATTTAATTTGTCCTGCTTTGGATCTTGCTCAACTTCCAATTTCTTTTCGTAATCGGAAGCGTCGAGTGATGTACTATTTATTGGTCCAGATTCGATGTAGCTAGATACAAAGCCAGAGTCCAAGTCCACACTTTCCTCTTGTTCTTTCTTTTGGAAATGGCTTGGCGATGTAGATCTATTGTTTTCTGACATTTTGCACTAAATTTGTAGGCAACTATATTATTGAGTAAAAAAAAGTAATTTATTTAATTAGTTAAAATATTTTGTTTCAACCGATAAATTTCAGTCTTTTCGAGTCAAGCACACAAATTATACTAAAGAGCAAATCTTTCTATAGATTTGCTCGAAAATAAAATGTTTAGGTATGTGATGCATCAGTATGCGTAAGCAAAATATTTATTTATTGTATTGTAGAATGAAATTGTATTGATATGAGTAGGTATGTATTCATTTATTTTTATTTATTTGTTTATGATAAAGAAACACGTTTGAAGTTTTTGGACTTTCCTTATAGACAGAGACACCCTTGACTTTAGTACAGTTTCATAACGAACGACGGGTTTTTTTTTTTAAATGTGGAAAACATTTTTTTTATTTAGTTGTGCAACAATTCAGAAATATTTTCCATGTGTTTAAAAATAAACTTTCCCAAAATAAGTGGAAAAGTTATACGAATTTTATAGTTGCGCATGTGCCCTCCAATCTCTCTTCTATTTTTAACTTTCTCTTACTAACACATTCTGATGTGTACGTCATTTTCCCAGTCAGTTTGCAGACGTTTTTCCGCAGAAAATTCTATTTTTGATCAGAATATTTATTTCCTTCGTTTGTAAAAAGCTCTGCATATTACTTATGATGACATAAATAGCTACACAAATGTATTTTAAAAATCCATATTAGGCAATTTACCATGGTGATGATGATTGCTAGCACAATACTTATATTATCCGATCACACAATTTTTTCGATTAAAGTTCTATCTAGTTGTAAGAAATTGTTTTTATTCTTGATGAATATTTCTTTGTTTTTTTTTTATGAATAAGCAATATAAATATCATTAATGGATTCGTGATGAATGATTCTTGCGTCACACAATGCACTTATTTACGATTTTTTTTTTATTTTTAAAATAATTTCAGGACTACCTTTTATTTTCACTGACAGACTGTTTACAACTGACGGCTTTTTTCTAATATCCTTCAAAAAAGGATGCAATGCTTTGAAAAAACTCTAAGATTTCGATCAACACAGATGTTGGATTTACAATGTGTATTTCCTTCACACTTACACTCAACAAACTAAAACTAAAATTATTTGTTGTTTCATTTTGTGTTTGTAAAAAGTACGTAGACATATATATATATATATATTTTTTTTTATTGTCTGTGTATTTATATGGAAAACCCAATAGGAATGTTGCTCGATGAGCTATTTGTTATATTTTAAAATTATACATTTATTTGCCATTTTTATGAGTCTTTGCTCAATTTTTATTCCATTGACTTAAAATTATTAAATTAACTTAAACCGAAGTTTGAAAACCTGTCAAAGGAGCTTCAAATATTTCAGGCCTCTTTTATTTGCCATAATCTATCAAAATGCCAGGTTTTCCCTTGCTCACTCTCGAAAATTGTCCTTTTAATAGAATTAAGAATAAATATTTATTTACTTTGCTTATTTTTGCAGAGCCTTAGAAACTTGCTTTTGATGAATTACTACTTTATCTTATTAAACTGTTGAATTACTTCCTGATTTTATTTCCTGTATACCTATACCTTTGTTTGGATGTATTTTTTTATGTATGTCAAAATTCATAAGAGAAAATGCTTGTAAATTCAAAATTAAGTACTTAATTTGTTTTTATTTTCCTTTTTTTTTACAATAATTATGATTTTTTATGTATTTCTTGGGACTAAATTTCAAATGATATGTTAAGCGCCAAAACAATAGAAACATTTGTTGTCCAGATATTTTTGTCAGTCGTGGGAATTCCATTTTTAAATACATCCTTCCTTATTTTCTAAATATACAAAATATTAAAATGTGACGCATACAATCACAAGTATTTTTTCGGATTTTATTTTATTTTTGTTTTTAGTCAAATAGTTTTAAAAAATATTTATTTTGTATTCTATGTACCTAATTTTTTCGAAATTTCATCTTTGATCAAAGGACAAGTTATTTAATAAATTTATTTTATTCCGATATCAAGCTGTTTCCCTCAATTTATTTAGTAAGGAAAACTTCCCCAAAATTTTCACTTAAACTTTTCAAAATCCCAACATCTGCGTAAAATATGTAAAAGTTCCTTTGGCTTTGGAATTTCCTCTCTCCGCAGTATGTCTGTACACTGTAGTACTTTTGGGGAATTTCAAACAAAAAAAGGACCAATATAGGAAAATACGAATGGAATCTTTTTCTTGAATGTTTAACATGAATTGAAATCGTTGAATTGGTAATTCCATAAATAAAGTTATATTTTATTTGTATTATTTGAATCAATATTAACCCTTTGACGTAAAATGAATGCAAATATCTCCTAATTTATGTGTTGTAAAACGCCCTTTCGAATTAAAGGCTCAGCTTGTGCCCTTGGTAAAAAATGTATCGTATTTTTTTGCATATTGATTATCTCTCCATTCTCTAGTTCGAATTTTCCGTCGTCAACGAGACATTTTACCTCAATATACAACGACTTGGGTGGCTTCATATAATCTGTAAGACTAATAGCACTTTCCTCGCTGTATGACATCATATAGTTGGACAGTAACTCTGAGTATTTGTTGAACCACAAAACTTCAGGAGCACACATATTATCTTTCATGCTTGCTGGAATCACAGGCCCAACGTCCCATCGAATTGTCTTAATTCTTTGTAAACGATTGTGCAAATAGGCGAGAACACATCTTTTATTTCTCGTCATCGTAAGATGACGATAATTGACAATCGGTAAAAGTGCCTGATCTTTAGTGTTTTGATATGTTTTTCTAAAATTCAACGAACAAATAAATATTAAAAATATTCGTATTGAGGTTTGCAACTTACGCATCTTCATGGTTCAGCCCATACGTAGAATCAATTTCTTTCAGAATTGTTCGAATTTTGTCGTCCTTAAAAACAAATCATAAAATATTTGAGTGAAACAAAAGCTATTTGCCGGCGAATACAACAAGTGTTTTTCTTACGTCAAATGGTGGAACGAGTTCTGTGGTTCTCATAAATTGTTTGATGAGTTCATATCCTTGTTCAGCTTGCATTATATTCTTTTTTAAGTAAATAGATATTTATTTCAATTTTAAAATGCAGTAAATAATCAATATTTTGTTTTAGCGCTCTTTTTCTTATATGATGATAATGTTATTTTTTTTAGCCAATGAAAGTGAAGAATTTTGTATTATGGAGCGACCCAGTGAAAAATTACAAATATATTTTAGAATCTTAAGCCTTATTTCACAAGCAATGCATATATAGGTAAATATGTATTTTAAATCAATTTCATCACCTTACCAATGGTACAAATACTGAAGTTTATGTAAACGCAAATTGAATTAGAATTTTAGCCGAAAATTTGTGTGGAATACAGAACAAATAAAAGTTTTGAGCCAGAATCAAAAATTTATTTATTTATTGGAATCAAAAAAATGGAAGATACACTGCAGTAGATACAAGAATGTTCAAAATGTGTTTTGTAGATTTTTATTTATTAATTAAAACCAAATAGGTACAAACCAAATTGTTATAAAAATAAATGATTATGAAAAATCGCTCGTGCGCCTTCAGTCGATTCTTACTGTAAATTTCTAATGAAATCTTCGGCTTCTACCCACAGGAATTTTAGATTTGGACATTGAGTTATCTTTATTTATGAGTGAGTTGGTTGCCTTTCGTCCAAACTTGCGTTCCATTTGAATTGGAGTATTTTCATCTCCGACGTGATCAATTTTTGGTGAAAAATTATCTTCAAAAGCTTGTTCAAGCAATTTCTTTGCTTGCATTGGTTTATTTCGTGTTCTGTTAGCTACACAACTCAAAGGAGTCCTATTATTACCAGAATCTTTAGTTTTTTTCATTGGAGTCGTACGACTTGTATCAATTTCATTTTCGTCCTCATTCAAAAGATTCGTATGAATTGGATCTCGTCGAATGAGGTCTTTGTAAATTGTTTTGATGAGCTGCGTCGACGGTTTTTCTAACTTTGGTTCCGGATTGTTGAGTTTATTTGGAACTTTTGACCTTTCTTGCACGAACGACTGTTGCATTTCAAGAGATGGGGTTTGGAGAGTACCTACAGCAAATGCTAAGGGAGTCCGAGCAATTCCATCTGATGGGGACCGAGGATCTTTATTGATAATCAAACCATCAAAAACATCAACCAAGTTCTCAGATGCATTCAAAGTGACGGTCTCCTGGACAATACCCTTCTTTTCTACTGCTTGATCGTCTAGGTTGTCCTCAAAAATGCTATATGGACTCTGTTCTTGGTCTAAATTCTCGTGATTTGAACTAATACTTGTTTCTAAAACCAAGTTTTTCTTACAAAGTCCCATATAATCTTTATCGCTCATTTGTTTATCAAGCACCAAAGGAGTTCTAACAATTATCTGGCTGGGGCTACGTGGATCAAGTAAATTCGTGTAGCCGCCCAATGCCTTTATGAGACGGTTCTTCAATCCAGAATTAGGAGCTTTTCTCGGTGTTAATTCACCTTCCAGATTGTTCATGCTCAAACTTTGGGGCTTTTCACTGTGGTTTGCAGAAAATCTCTCATACCGATTGCTCAGGGATTTTAAACGTTGAAAAGGTGAGATGGATGGGCTTTCATGTGTCGTATTATCGTCTCCCTTTCGAAAGTCTGTCTCGTCATTTTGTCCGCATTTGCTTGCTGAAATTCCCATTCTGAAAAATTTCAAACTCTTTGAGTCTTTTGTAACATAATGTGTACATTACTATATATCTACCTTATTTTTTTTTTGTTGTAATACCGATAATTTAAATGATTAAATAAAACACAAAAATGCACTAAAAAAAAGTCGTTAGATTGAGACGAATGAAAGTGAACTGTTATACGGTGTTATAATTGAGGCTCGTGACGACTTTCAGAGGAAATCCATAGTGACGCGAGTGACGAAAATGAGACGAATGAAAGTGAACTGGTATACAGCTGTCAGCTAAGTATAACAGACTGGTATACTTAGCTGACAGCTGTATAACAGTATCAATTTCAGCCGACTCACATCGTCTCACTCAGGCACGATGGATTTCCACAGCAAGTCGTCACGAGCCTCATGCATAACAGTGTATAACAGTATCACTTTCAGCCGACTCAATTTTGATTCATAGTCACTTTTGGCATCACTACTATCCAACGGTTTTAGCCAAACAAAGCATAAAATATTAAATAAATACTGAAATCGTAAAAGCAGCTGCCTAAGTAGGGAAATATGACACGTAAAAGAAAAATAAGGATTCCTGAAGCGACCATCACGGAGGAGAATGAAGAAAACGATGCGAGTGTTGAGAACAAAAACAACATATTTGCGGACAAGGAAGCACAGAAAATGGGAGAAATTATTTTGGAAGCACAAAAGAACGCCAGCTTACATGAGAAATGCATTCAACAAATGCACAAACTTTACAAGCTGCTTGCCCACGACAAGTTCATAAACGTAATGTTACACACTGTACAATTCGCTTTAACTAAACCATTGGATAACATTGCGACAAATTGTACATTGGAATTCTGTGCCAAATTGTTTGTGTCTTTCGAGCAGGATAATGAGGAGGATAGCACTCATCCGGTCGTTTGTGATGTCTTTAAATGGTTACTCGACACTACCAGCATCGATTCCTATGTGCGTTTTCGGATCTGTCAGTTCGTCAATACATTCTTCAATGCATTCAATGATGAGGCACAGATGGACAACGCTATTTGGGATAACATCCAAAAAATTATGATAGAGCGTCTACGGGACATTGACATGAATGTTCGACAGCAAGCAGTCTTGGCACTACAACGTCTACAAGATCCTGCAGATCCAGACGATAAAGTTATCAAGGCATACATGTTCCATATGGAAACAGATCCATCCGCAAAAGTTCGTAGAGCAGTCATTTCGTCCATAGCAAAAAATCAAAGAACGATTCCCTCCATCATTGCGCGGCTTTGGGATGCTGACGAAAGTGTACGTCGTCTTGCCTACCTTCAAATGGCAAAATACCCAGTGACGAACTTTAAAGTCATTCAACGGATTCAGATTTTGGACCAAGGATTGACGGACCAATCGAATCTGGTGAAAAAATGTGTTGCGCAAATTTTGCTTCCCAACTGGATTCAGGTTTATGATGGAAATTACCTCAATTTTATAAGTGGTTTGAAGATTGATGCAACGGAAGAAGATCTTGAAAGGTTTAAAAAAATCGCGGTAAATGCGCTACAAGAGATTTTTCGTCAAAAAAAATCTGAAGACTTTATCAAAGCTCTCAATTTGAGCCGGCATGAGGAAACAAAAAAATGTGTGCAACTGGATAGTGTGAAAAACAGTGTTGAAATTCTTGTGCTATGGCAAGCGGTCATCAAATACTTGATTGCTTATGATGATGAGGATGTAGATTCGGTTTTGCCAGATATGAGTGTTATTGCAGATTGTTTGAAAAATTTTATTGAAGAACACTATCAAATGGTGGAGCAAAGCCACAATAAGTTGGAACAAATGTATTTTCAGTTCGAGATTCTTTTGTTACTTGAAATTATCAATGGGTATGTAGTACATATTTGTTAATTTGGCCGCCCCAAATGAAACTCAATAGTTTTATTTGGAAAGGCCTAACTTGTACTTATTATTAATCGTATGTATTATTTATAATGTATAAGGTATGACTTTGATGATGAAATTGGTCGTCAAGCCCTTCAAAACATCCTATTGGATATTCTACAGAAAGTATCATTGGAAGAGTCCTGTATTAAAGTTGTTTTAGAGATTTTGGAAAAAATTATCCCGAATGCTGAACACCGTCTGGAATTGCTTGTGAATGTAATTCGTGGTGTTACCGAACAAACACTTACCTTCAATTTTGAAGAGACAAATAAAATTGTCGATGAACATTTGAAGACTAGCTCAAACGTTAGTTTGATGACTGACTTGTCAGAAATAAAGTTGGAAGTGTTGGAGCTCATCGAGAAACGGGATACGGCAAAGGAAAGAAACAATCATGCTGAAGCACTACAATTCCAGACAGAATTGGAAAACAAGCAAGAAGAATACAAATTGAAAATAAAGCCCATCTTGGAGGCTAGCAAAGACCCAAGTGTAATTGCTTTAGCAGATTCATTGTATAATCGACGTCGCTTGTCTCCCGAAACCATCTCAAAATGTTTGAACATTTGTTTTTACATGGTAGCTTTGAAATCTGTAAAAAATTTAACTCCCAGCGTTTGTGACTTGTATCGAAAATTTGTGTGTAACTACCTAGAAAGTCAAGATGTTAACTATCGCAAGTTGGCTCTCCGTGTTGCAACAACTTACAGTATGTTGTACGAAACATTGGCAACTGATGTTTACAGAACTCTAGGAAAACAATTAATTAGCACTAGCTCAATAGCCATTATGCAAACAGCAATCCAAGGTATCTTCGAGTTGTTGGACTTTTATGGTTTCGAGAAATTCCAATTAGTAACATCGATCAATACGACAAAAAAGACGGGGCGCACTTTGTATAATACAAATGCCGATGATACCGAAGATGAAGATACTTCCATAGAGCACACCGATTTAATTAACTCATTACTCAGTGTACTGGATAAGTGTGCAGATGATTCCATTATCCTTGCTACAGTTATGGGATTTTGTCGTTTAATCTTACACAAATGGATAACTGCATCAAATATTGTAGCCAAGTTGTTACTAAAATTCTTTAATCCTGCTACTATAAATGGAGTAACACAAATTCTCGGTGCTTTTTTCAAAGAATTGATCAATCGTCGCCAGCAAGAACTGCTTCAACAAGCATTATTTCCCACTTTGAAGCAGATCATTGACGCTCCCGCAGAGTCTCCCTTGCAAGATGTTGAAACAACAAAACTGGTTCAGTTTGTTATCAATTCCACTAGACCAGAATTCAGTGCACCAGGTCTAAATATTCACAATACAATTGCAATGCACTTTTTCAACATAAACAAGGACGAATCTGATTCTGAATCTAACACTGAGCTTATTAAATTACTGGCAGGCGAATTACACACGTTAGAAATCAGTGATGGATACTTGCGAGATGACTTTAAAGAAACCGTTGACGAGTTTCTCAAAGATGTTAAGGACCCAAAAATAGTTAAGAATTTGTTAAAGTTTAAAGACAAATTAACTGAAAAAAGCAAATCAATTGCCGAGTCCTCAACACATAACTCTCAAACTTCATCGAGTGTGGCAGACGATAACTGGGACGAAGGAGAATCCCTTTCTTCAGAAGGACAGAATGTAACGGAAGTTACTAATTCAGTTTTCAAGGTAAGAAATATCATAGGTTTAATCTAGCCGAATTTCTTAAATTTACTTTCTTTAATTTTTTTGAAACAGGTTCCAGAAGCCAGGCAAAAACCAACTGACACGTTTATTCCATCTACATGTTTGAATGTCGACTCCACGTCTACGGAAGTAGACGACATCCTGATAAACCAAACAGAGAAAAGTTTTTCAAAAACCAATGAAGATGCACTGCCTAATATTCTTGTGCCTGCAACTCAAGAGCAGGATACATTCTTTGTGACATCAACGCAAAACGAATCTAATGAAACCTCGAGTTTTGATTCCACTGTGACTAACAAATTTACTCCTAAAAAAACCGTAGTAACACGACGTAACAAGCGTGAACACCCTCCGAATTCACCATCGATTCCGTCACCAGTGAGAAAAATGGAAAAGCGCGGTGCCGTTGTAGAAACAACATCAGCAAATACAACTCGAATTACACGAAAAATGGCTATAAATAATAGTATGAGCCTTTCTCCAATGGAAAAAAATAAGTCAAAAAAAGATACACAAGTTTCTGTAATGCAAAAAAAGTCTGATAAGACAATTGAGAAGAATTCAGAACGCTCTTCCCTGCCTTTACAAAAACGAGTATCAAAACCAACTGAGAAGGCAAAGGCAATTAAGGAAAAGGATAAAAAGAAGGATGTAACAAGAGCATCTACAGATAAAACTAGTTTAGCAAGTCCTGGCAATTCTCCACAAAGATTGACACGTTCATTCAATAATGTACAATCAACACCGAAAACTCCTAACGCACCCAAAAACAAAATAGCTAGTACATCAACTAAAAAAGCACCCGAAATCGTTCCAGAAACTCCACCATCCGCAAGTAAAACAAAAACAACGAAAAAAGTCACCGATAACCCAGACGTTATTCCAGGTTCCCCTATCGGATTAATTGGTCTCCGTTCATTGACAAAAAAGAATTTACGCAGTAGAAATCCTAAAAAAAAACTGGCATAAAATGTTTTATTCTATTTCGATTTATTTTTTTATGTTTTTTTACTCAATAACTATAATACTACATATAATACATTTGAGACAAATAAAAATAAAAGTAAATATTCCCGGTACATTTTCAAAATCTAACTTAGGTATATATAAATTTTATAGTATTTTTCTTTTTGACCGATTTTAATGGAAAATCTTTAAATATATTTAGTTTTGAATAATGCTTTATGACTTTGGTATTTAATTTATTGGCTTATTTATAGGTTTTATAGATTTTTTTCTATTAAAAAAAGCTATTTTTTAGTTGTCTCCCTATATACATGTCGACATGCATGCATGCAGCACATATGTCGAGATGTATGTAGCATAAAATTTACATGTCGACATGTAAAATGTGAAAAGTAAAATATTTTGAAGAAAATTTTTTTTTAAAGAAAAAAAATAATAAAATATTTTTACTTTGTTAGTAGCTATAAAAGACCGATACAATAAAAGACAAATGTTTTAATAATAATAATATTTCTTTATTGGCGTGTTCTATATTTTTTTTTTACATATTTTTCTTTTAATCTTAATGTATCGCGAGGGGCATTCTACAAATTACGTTAGTCTTTAATATTTCAGTGAAAGTTCTAATTTTTATCATTTTTAATTTATCGGAGGAAAATCTCTGCAAAAAACTCCAAGACAAATGTTTTAAAAACATTACGACACATAGAATTTTTTAAGATTTTTCATATTTTTGAACAAAAGTTTTGAGATTTCAAAAAGAGGTTGACTGTATTTTTCTATCAATAATGGAAAAATTTCAATTTCAAAAAAATTAAACTAGGTATTAGGAATTAGAATAGTTATTTTTAGATCTATTAAGCTACGTAATGATAAAAAATTACTGAAATTTGAAAAATGTTTTAATTTAAAAAAATGTCTTGATTTGAAAATGCGTATTCGATATCACTAATAATATTTTTCAAATCAAATCAATTTTGAAAATTATTATATTCAATTATTAATTCATTTTTTATTTACCTAGTGTGAAAAAAATATTTTTTTTAAAAAGCTGAAACTCGGACTATTGAAATTTGTTTCAAATTTCAAAAAAATTCAATGAGGATTTGAAAACATCCTTTATACTAATACAACAATCCATAGTCAACTTGTATCTCACTTTCGGCTGTTTTGTTCACTACTTCACAATTAGATTATTTTTGCGGTTAATTGAAATATAATTCTCGTTTAGCAGGTGAATTTTTGAATACATATTTTACATGCAAAAAAAATATAGGTACATATATATTTTCTTTCAACGAATGAAATTACGCTAATTTATCATCACAGGTACATGTTATGAACGTTCAAGAAAAAAGAACGAAATGTAAATATATCTATACTCGCTTCCTTTATTGTTTGTAGCCTTCTGGCCAGGTATTTTTTTTTATTCTGGATTATGTTTTATAGAAAAAAAAAATTGTTTAATTATAATTATTATTTTCACTCTACTCAATTTTTTATTATTTCAATTTTTTTTTGCTTTTTAAAAAAAGTTCTTATTGCTTGTTTTCACGAACTCAAAATCCAATCTACCTTTGTAAACTAGGTAATTTTAGTCTTGATAAATGTCTGTTTGCGTATAATGTAATGTAAATATTAATAGAGCTTTCATACATTTTTGTATTTTATTCTTATACATGTAGAATATTTAATGTGATGAAAAAAATATTAAAAGTAAAACATATGTAAAATAACTATAATTTGTACCATTAAGTACGACCACATCGTAGTTTTTATATTTATATTAATATAAAGTGCCTCTGGATTTTCCTTTTTGGTATCATATTTCTTCACAGTAATAATAATAATAATAATAAAAAAAATGTAAAAAATATACCTACATACATTAACAAAGAAGAAAATTGAGGTAATTTGAATGCAAAAATGTAAATTTAGTGTGGTAGCAATTGTTTTAAATTGCTATTCAGTTGGATGCTAGTCCGTTATAAGGACTTTATACGTAAGAATTCTTTTAATTAAACTTAGGTATAGTAAATGTTCTCTCATAAGAGTAATCATGATTTGAGACCGTTTTCTAAATATGTTCATATAAATTGATTGAAACTGCACTTTAACACGACGATAGAATTTTTCTTACAAGAATTTTATTTATTATAGAACTCGCACTTATTCGCACAAACTCTAAATTGACTATTTATATATCCTTCAAACACTGATAGTATTAAAATCACATCAATCACGACGTTGATTATGTTTTGATATCCTTGTGTTACTTTTTAGTGAAAGCAGTACAAGAGAGATTGTTTTTGGTTAAATAAAATTCAGTTTAAAGTTTTAGCGATATTTACATTTATTCTGTAATAGGACCCCTTTCAAATTATAGATATTAAACATGTGAGTCCCTTCATTTAAAAAGTAAATTTCTTGGTGGAGTTAGAAAGACATACTTGTAGATGAGTAATCAAATTAAAATTATTATTGATGTTTAGTTTTTTTTTGTTTTTTCTATAAACGTTTTCTTGAAATGATTCATCAATCAACAAAGCAAGTCTATCATTTAGTTTTCAATTATAAACCATGTTAATCTAGTTTTAAAGTGTGGCATAAATTGTAATGATACTCATAAGTTTATGTTTCTTAACCTAAAATACTTGTTGGTGATTTAAAAGAATTGGAATAGTATTTACCTAATCATACTTTTACTTGAGGGAGAAATTTTAGTTTTGTTTGCGAAACAAATTTTTAAGCCATGTTGGGAGTTCTACTTTCAAAGGTTCATTCAAGAGCGCTTTATCAAAGAAAGCAATGTTGATCACTGATATCATATTTGGTTTTGAATTTCTTGATAAAGTAGATTTATCTGGCAATTCCTTTACTAGAACTAAGTCAATGGTGATTGTAAAGTGCATCAGAAACTGGAACATTCCCACAAGTGAAGCAATGCTTTGAAGTCTGGACATTTGAAAGAAAAAATGCTGATTTTCTTCTTTATCCGTTAAGTAATATAAATGATGATCCTGCTCTGCAATGAGCATTGATAAAAATGTAATAATCATATACGTCAGAAACCCGAGAACCGTTATGATACATTCTATAATAATATTGATACGATTATCTAGAATTATCTCTAAAACACCGAAAATCGGAATGATCAGAAAAGCAGAGAAAGTTCCACAAAAGAGTAATTCATGTGGCAGTGGTTCTTGCATATGACTAAATCCGATAATGTGTATTATCATACAAATTAGAGAAATACTCTGTGAAGGAAATACTTAAAAAAAACACACAAAAAAGCTTTAAATACTTACAAATTCTATTATTTTAAATAATAGCAATACTTGACTCTGTTCAATGGGGTCTTCCATGTGACAAAAAATCAAGTACATGTTTCAATGTTTACTACAATTTGTTTATTCTCAAAACTTTACATGAATGTAATTGTATAAATAACGATGTTCCTATCGAATATTTATCTGTTTGGTTGAAAATAAAAGGAATAATATTATTCATGATATTTAAGAAGTGCCAATCCTCCATTTTCTTTCACAAAATGAAACTAACACTTTACATTCATAATACCTATTAAGTTTTTTTTTATAATAAATATTGAAAGATAAAAGTGTTTCTTCAGGATAAATATGTTTAAAAAACTTAAAGGCAAAAAAAACCAGTTGGAGTTTGATTGAGCAAAGGTAAAAAAGAAATCAAAAAGTGTACGTGTTCAGAATTTTATGAATGAAAATGAGAGAACCTAATTTGTTGTAAGAAATTTTTGAATAATAATACATTTAATAATAATAGAGTATCAATAATTGGAAATGAATGACTATCAGTCAAAAGGATTTCATTCTTTATGCAGTTAGGAAGCAGTGTTTTAAGTATTTTATGATTTTTCCTTAGTCCTAATGTTTTTTCTCAAAATTTTGATTTACATTTTTATTAAAATTTACCACATTTTTACGTCTTGAGAATATATATCAAATTAATATTAATCTTCTTTCACACTGATACTAAACAAACAAAAGACAGAACACTCAAAATTAACGATAAAGCAAATGTTATTTAAATGATAATGAATTTAGTTACATGTACATTTCTATACTTATTTCAAGGGCAAAAACCCTTTTTATTCAGAATTTATACTTAAGCCGCTACTAATGAAACTCAATAATTTTGTCAAAAATTTTTGAAATAAAAATAGGGGGGGGGGGGGGGGGGGGTGGAAATTTAAAAAAATTGAAATACTTTTTTTCAAACAAAATGCCAAATTTTTTGAAAATTTTTGATTGTTCATCAATATTATTGTTGTTTTAAGTTTTTTACATTGATATTTGTGTATTAAAAATTGAATACCATAAAAATAACTGTCAAATTTTTTTTGAAAAAAAAAAATCAATGATTATCATGAAAATTATTTTTTAAATAAAATTTCATCTCAAATTACGATTTTGAATTGAACAAAAATTACTAAAAATTGAAAAATTTTCTTGAAAAATTATGAAAATAAACCAAATATTGATAATTTTTGATGAAATTTTTAACTTTTTTTTTTATTTTGCCCCATTGGATTTTCGAATTTAAAATGGGTCATCGGACAAAACTATTGAGTTTCATTTGGAGCGGCCTTACATAAAAACTTAAAAAAGCATTTAATCTTTTTTAATTGATTTGACAATCCGAATCCATCGAAGTATCATTTGATAAATTCAATAACGCGATATTATTTCTCCATATTCTCCTTAAAGGAGGTCTTAGTGGCTTATTTTTCATTATAATGGCTCGCGCAAAGCCAAATCTGGTCGACTAGCAAAATAATAATAATTTTAGAAAATTCAACTCTTATTATATGGAAAATTGTATGTTAATCGCCATTTTGTTCAAAATTAGCTTTAAAGTCTTTTGAAAAACACTCGAATGTTCAAATTTTAAGTCTCTAGCATAAGAGCATATAAGACATTTAGCTAAAATGGATTTTCAGGGCATTTTGATGTGCTCTCATAAGTAAACGGTTTGAACCAAAAAAACGAGGAAAATAGTTTTATTTACTTCAAAGTACGAGAAGTTTATTGAGACCATTTAAATTTTGCTTGGCTATACGATTAAGTGTAGTTTTTTTAGAACAAAAAAATATTCTTTAGAAGAATTAAATTTAAATTTTAAAATAATTTTTGTAGTATTATTACTATTGTTAGTAGTAAATATTTTTATCACTGTTATCAAAAAGTGTGTAAGTATAAATCATAGAAAAATGTTGGACTTTTTTTCTATTTAAAGTGTCCAGTGGTTGCGAGGCATTAACATGCACAATGAATTTAAGGTGGTTTTCTGTACAAACCATAAAAAAATAAATAAAAATACAGGTGTGCAGTCAGTCTACTGTAGGTATTGAGTACATATTTATTAATTCTTTATAGTTTGCGTTTAAATTAGTGTTTTTGTTTTTAGCCTCAAGCATAGGCTGTACTGATTTTTCATTGGTCATATTTGAAAATTAAGTACTGAACAATTTTACTACTTCTGTAAACAGCGAGTTAAACTACTTAATAATATAAAAATGAGAGCGAAGCTCAGTGTCAGGTGTTTTATTTTTGTATTTTACTTTTTATTTTATATTTTTATTATTTACATTGACGATTTTCTATATCTAACGCTGGAACGGTGAATCATAATGAGCAGATAAATAGCAATTCAGTCAAATTACTAAAGACGAAAATCACTAAAGAACCTCAATAGTCAGCATCCAAAGCAACTAATTGATAACTTAATTGAGTGTTTGAAATAAAGACACTCTTTCATTCGAACTCTACCAGCCAATAGCTATCTTCTTCGAATAAAACCTTCTTGCTAATTCCAAATCAAAAAAAAAAAACAGAAACATATTTGTTAGTAAGTGATATCGAATGTAATATGGTGGCTATTTTTCTTTCCTTCATGTTTTACAATTTTTAATAAATATTTTGCTTTGCATTCATAATAATCATTCATTTCAATAAATACAGTATATAAAATACATAACACGTACATAAGTTTTAATGGCTTCTGCTGTTGTTCACAAAATTATGCTTCAGGGCTAAACTCAATCATCGAGAAACTTCAAACCATTTTCTTGCCATTGCTTTGGCTCAATTGAATATTAAGGAAGCATGATTGGATTGAAGAATGAACGGAATGTGAATGCAAAAGAGATGTTTAATTGAACGTTTTCATGTTGTTTTTTTTATTATTATTTATGTTATGCAAATGAGTATTCAATAATAACAATAATAATGGTTATGACGAGACGATGATTGTGATGAACAAGAATAAGAAAACAATGACTGAAATATTAGTTTTACAAAATGGTGGCTTTAATAATTTACAGGAAATTATTCAACGAAACAGGTTTCTTCGTGGTGACAATTTTATTCAATTTTCTGATGTGAATATACATTTATACATATTTTTTATCTATTACGTATAGTTTTGATATGGGTAAAAGACGCAATTTTAAAACTAACCCTCTACGAATCTCTACTTTATTTCGAAGGAAAATCAGGAATTAAACTCGATTAATCGACCGTGTGTGTAACTTGTGGCCCAAAATTTTCTTTTTATAATTTTTGGTGATTGTGAGGTTGCGTTGTGAGATGTGTGAAATTGGGATAAAGTTAGAGTTTATATTTAGTTAGAGGAATTGGTGAAATAACACAAAATATTTATTTTATTTATTTTTTGTTGAAACAAGCCTTTAATTGTAACTAAAAATTATTTATTGAGATGAAGAACATAGGTAAAGGGTAAAAAGAGTTCTAAGATTGGATCGATCAATTTTGAGTTTTTGTCGTAACCGACGGCAAAAAACTACCAATACTTCAATATGGAAATACTTAAAGTAAATATATACTAATTACTACTAATTTTTTTTTTTGCAAAATAAATGAATACAAATGGTCGGTCCTAAATTGAAGAAAAATGTAAATGATGAAAAAGTGCTTTAAGTAATGACTTTACATGAGTTTCCTGTATTTTTATGATAATCATTATTTACCAATAATGAGGTTGAACAACAAATTGTTTTACATAATCGCGTTTTCAAGTTATGAAGCAATTATTTAAACTTCTCGGGCTCAAGTGTAATTGTATTAATAAATATTTAAAAGATTGCAAGTTCGTACTCAGGATAGACAATAAAAGATTAGTAATCTTACCTATGCCATCAGATTAATATTTCATTTCATGTTAACCCCCCCCCCCCCTCAGAATTGGTTTTCTCCTTAAAAATTCACTTTGAAAAATATTTAGTAAATAAGGAAAAGTTGACATTTTTCGGTATTCCAATTATCAAAATGGTCATTTGACATAATTCGCCTTAATTCGATAAATAAATTGAAACAGTATTTTTGATAACTTGAATTTATTTTTATTTTGAAATGCTGTATATTTCTATTATTATTATTATATTTTTCCTTATCAATGTTACCAGCAATTTCATTTATTCTGCTTTACTTTTAATATTAAACTAAATATGTACTTATAACTACAGCACAGACTTAAATTTGAATAATAAAACATAATAATATTGTACCAATATTGGTATTTTTAAAATTAAATATGTATATCTATAATGAATTTTATTATCTAATTATATGTATTTAGGATACTTTTACATACAACATTGACAATAAATATATTATGAGTATATATACTTGTTTTTCTAAGTGTTGAAGTAGAGACAAGCTAAGTGTTTTTAAAACATTCTTTTTTCAATTTTTGTTTCATTTTTTTTCTTTGCAAAATGATTTGCAAACTTAAAAACGCACATTTAAAAAAATCATAGTTTGCTTATTAGAACATATTGGTGAGGACATATTTATGTTTAAGGTTACATTGTATGATAACTTGAGATAAATGTGTTTGATTTTATGTTATTTTACTTTTTATATTATTGTATAAATTATTTATACATATATAATTACAAGTTTATTTTATCATTTAGTGGTTATTATTTTAAATACTAAAATGACGTTTTCTTCATGGAAGAATAATTTTTATTTATTTATAATTTTATTTTATACGTTCTATGTGATTTGTAAATCTTACTCATCATCATTAGTTTATTAAAGTATTGATTTTTGATACAAATACGAATGTGAGATCATCATAAAATAAGAAAAATACTACTGCGCGATGTATATTCTTATAAATTAAAGTTTTTCAGCGTGATAATTTTATTGGTTATCCTCAATATGGTTATCTAATATTATTATGTTAATATAGTTATCTATGATTAGACAATGTCCATAATTTAATTCATATATTTTGACATTGATTCATTTTACCTGTTATAAGTCTAAAAAGAAAATGAACCAAAACATTTTTCATGTTTATATTTTTCTACATTTTTTTTTTACTTGTTTTGATTTATTTATTACTTTTAAACACTGAGCTTATGCAAATTATTAATATTTATTTACTGATAATATACTCTTACCACTATTGATGTTATGTATATATGTATTTTGTTTTATTCGAAAAACGCTTAATTTTTATTATTTGACTAAGTTGCACTGCTGTACAGCACCGAGTTTTTGTAATAGCTGGATCGGTCAGAGAGAGAATTTTTTACAGGGGAATCACCTGTTTCTTCACTATTTTCACGGTGTCTGGCCTTTCGTTCAAGATCTTGTGCGAGAGACTCTGTAACAAAACAAAAACAATTTTAAATAAATGTATATATGTTAAGTAACGAAAAATTATAAATTGATAGAAAAAAATAATTTGTAAATTGACTTTGACTTTTCTAGAAGTGACTAAAGCATTTCGATGTGATTTAAATTTTGAATTCTCAGTTGAAAATTCAATCAAAATACAGAGGGACGAATGAGGAATTTAAATTGGCTAATCCCATTTTCCCTTTCGTGTTTCAAGACTTATTAAATTTTGAACTGTCATCATGATTGTGATATTACTTAGTTTCATTTTCTTTTTATGGGAAAGGGATGAAATTATTGTGTGCTCTCCTAGGTTGTATTGATTTATTTTTTATATGAATACATATTATCATTGTTCTTTTTTGTTTCAAACCGTTTATAATAAAAAGACACACTTGAGACATTTTATTACACATGCATTATTCACCTTTACGTGATATACGCTAAAATCGACAAAACTTTTAAGACAATCATGCACGACAACACAAAATAAAGTCAAAGATTTTTTTCTTTTCATAAATTCACATATCTCGTGCCAATACAAAATAATGGCAGCGCGTTTTATTATTAATAATAAAAATAATAAGAGCAAATGACATTTAATTCTCAAGGGTATCAGCTTTTATTGTTATTATTTTTTGACATATTAAAAGTGTATGCAAAATGAAATCTTGAAATAGGTATTTGATTGCTTCTATCCTTGTATTTAATACTTATGGCAAATAGTTGAAGGTAGAATCGTGTAAAAGAATAATACCACCAACCTGAATAATTTTGCCAAAACCCACCACTTGCCATGACGTCCTGTAACCCAGGATAATTCCAATTGCTTCCCTGTTTATTATCATTATTAGAATTAGTGCTATTGTTTGATTGTTGTTGCGTAGTGTCACGGCTTGATGGACGCGAGCGTGATGAAGAAGACTCTGTTGACTTTGGTTCGTTATTGTTGTTATGTTCGGATTTGTTGCTGTTTTCTTCGCGAGATTGCTGTGGCTGCTTTGAGGAAGACGACGATGAACGAGTCTCACGATCGGTAGCTGATGTACTGTGCTCTCGGTGTTCGTTGTTTGAGTTTTCTAAAAAAAAATAAAGAATAAAAGATAGGAAAATTATGGCCTATTAATATCAATTAGGAGCAGTAATTTCCATCTACTTCAATCTATGTAGGTAGATGATCAATCAATGATGACCATAAAATCTTTTTTTTGTTGTTCAAATACGAAAATAAAAATCATTTTAGATTATAAAAAAACGATGCTAATTGATTTTTTTATGGTCGCATACGGATAAATGAACACTTAATATACCGATACTTTTTTCTAATTAATTAGGAGAGTGGAAAATATTAACCCTTTTTTCTACCACGTCGTGTTATTTACTTAGTCGGGCATTAATGAGTTTAATCCACATTTTGATAATTATTATTTTATACCTGTGTTCGGTCATATGAGAATCTATACCCAGAAAAATCTATGAAGGAAAAAATGAACTAACCTGAAATAATTCGTAGAATTTCAGCAGATGCTCCTGAGGCCTTTAGAGCTTCTTCAATTTGATTGCGTTTCTTTATTTCCATTTCCAATTGCTCACGCAAGCGACAAGTGTTGCGTTTTTCTCTCTTGCAACGCTTCTGGTATAGACCTTAAAAGAAAAATATAGTGAACAAATTAATTATTAAATTTATATTGCTAAAAATTACACTAGATGTTAAAAGAAATATTAAATAATTTTCGCGTTTTATTCGTCTGTGGGAAATACATAATAATAATTTAAACCAAAAACTAGCTGAGCTAATAATTATAATTGT
Source organism: Culicoides brevitarsis (assembly GCF_036172545.1). Classification (NCBI taxonomy): domain Eukaryota; kingdom Metazoa; phylum Arthropoda; class Insecta; order Diptera; family Ceratopogonidae; genus Culicoides; species Culicoides brevitarsis. Next base: position 21,923,904 of record NC_087086.1, on the reverse strand, counting down.
ATTCATATAATTTTCTGAAACAAAGAAGACGTATCGTTCTGCGTTTTTAACGTTTATTTGAATTTTATGAATTTCAAGGTTCTTGGATAAGTCTCTCTGATTAATTTATCGGCCGAGCAACGCGCGGGACGAAAAAAAGAAAAAGCTTAATTTTTTTTATCAATAAACAGAAATGCACAGGACTCAACAGACACAATAAACTTTAGTTTTGTGGAATTAATTTATCACCTTTCAATTTATAGTTCAACGGTTTTTTTAAAATAATCAGACACGAGTGATGTGTCCCAGTGCACAAAAATCGTACCGACCCCAGTGAGCATGGGCACGATTTAATTTTTGCGTGCTGGGGAAGTAAGCAATTAACAGGCTCCACCCACTCTGCTTTAAAACTGCTTACAGAAAAATTTTAGAGAAAAAGGTGCAAATGTAAGCAAAAAAGGATCGGACGATTTTAAAGCAAAAAATTTTGCAAATCTTTTTATTCATATATTTAACTAAAACCTGGTATAATATTCAAGCAAAAAATAACAAGAAAACGAGGAAAACTTTACATTCTCTTTATTTATTTTTTTTTTGTTCTTAAATGATGCATGCGCACGCGTGTTTTAAAGCTAGAGCTGGGCTCTTGCAATAAAAAAAAGTTATGTTTTATAGAAAAAAAGGTAAGATGTCTTAGCTTTTTCATTAAATTATCAAACATTTAATTCATACAAATTAGAGTTATCTGTTTTGATTCACTTAACGTGCTTATTTACAGGCTTAAATTCAAGGAATTACAATTTTTTCATCATTTAATAAATTTTATAAAAATTGGGCAAAGTAAAGTTTTACAGAAGAAAATTCTATAAAAAAAATGACAAAATAATAATAATTCTATTGTCTAAATAAAATGAAAAATTTTTTTTGTGTACCTTCAAGGTATCTATACGCGAATTAACTTTTTTTTGTTGATGGTTCTGCATGCAATACGAATAAAATCATCATATACCATCAAGATTAAAAATAAATGGAAGATTTACTGTGTTCTTATTCCTTTTTTCTTCTCTTAAAAATGGTATAATTTGCATCAATAAAATTGCTTTAACTGAAATGCTTTGAGGGATCGATTCTTGAAATAAAAAGTAGCGTTTTTGTCGGTGAATATTTGTACGCATCATGCCTTAATAATAGTTTTGACTCAGGATACAAGATTGTGACAATGCTTAACTAAGTAGGACAAAAATTTTAACATACTAGAACATGTTTTCCAACACTCCAAGTGGCTTTCACGCAGTACTTGAAGCATGAACATTTCATTTGGATGCATAATTAGAAGTGTAATTTCTCACGTACTATATCGAATTTTTCTCTTTAAATAAAAAAAACGAGCTACAAAACAAAAACAAAAGTTTGCGTAGACCGCAATTTAATAATAATTTTCCACCATTCTTGATCGAAACATAAACATATACTTTGGTTGGTTACTTTTTTCAACAACTCATCGCCATTCATTCGTTGACTTGAAGTCTCATCTTTATTATCTTCATTTCTATATTCATTCTCTTCTTTCCATGCCCTTTGCCCACAAAACACATCTTTCATTATTATATTTCTTACAAAATTGTACATTTTACAATTAATAATTGATTACTTTTCATATATTTTTGATGCAAAATATAAAAGATACCATGAGAATTGTAAATAATAAAAAGTACCGAGGAAAAAATCAGAGTGGATCAAAGTGCATTATCATAACTGAGGTAAAATTGTACACACATGAGCTCAAATAGGATTCAAATATACATACATAAAAAAATCTACGTGACTAAAAAATAATTTTTGAAAAATTTTCCGAAAATTCTAATTTCTTTTTTGCTCTTCGCTGTTTTATTTTTCTGGTGAAGCACAAAAATAACTCAATGCCAATAACTCATTTATGATTTACGTTATACATTATTCTCAATCCAATTTCGATTTTCAGGTTATTATTTTTTTTTGCGATTCAATTATAGGTTGCGCTCAACAATATGAATAAGGGAAGAAACTTGAAACAATAATGGATAATCATGAAAAAAAATATATAATCCAATCAAATAATTTAAATCATGTTTCTTGTATTTTATTCACAAATAAAATGTGTGTAAATTTTGAATATGGAGGAATTGATCTTTTTTATTAATTTAAATACATATGTAAGTGAAAATCTAGATAAATCACGTTTTCAGTTCAAAAGTGAACATCAGAAATATTTTGAGATACTGATAAATTTTATAATTCATAACTTAAGCAAAGATTGATTAATAAGAATACAGAAAAAAATCAAGTGAATCGACGAGGTATAGATTTTCTTTAAAAATATCTGCTATTGCGCATTTCCAACGTCGCCGTCGTATCTTTAGCCTTTCTCGGTGACTCGAAATGATCTTGAATTACAAACAGTCTAAAAGCAAACTTATGCATGTACCAGCATATAAAGTCAAAAAGCAAACAAAAGCGATAACAATAAACTTTGTGCCTGATTTGATGAATAATAGAAGCTACACGTTAGGTAGCTGGAAAAGCTGACGGTAAGGTAATACGTATTAATAATCGCACTAAAGAGTGTAAAAACTTGATAGAAAAAAATTAATGAATGGATTTTGGGCTTTCTTGGTGTTCATTTAGAAAGTGGGCGGTTGGACGAAAAAAAGTGTTATTTCTTTTGAAAATACATATTTCAATGAAAGAAAAAAGAAACAAAACCTACTGAAACTAAAAAAGTAGAAAAAATTGAACTAAAAAATCTCTAAATTCTCTTTTGAATATATTCAACTTCCTTACATTTATATTTCAAAATCAAATAATCATAACGACCAATCGTATCTTATAAACTAATAAATAAATAAAATACATATCTCATTAAAAGTAAATATTTTCGTTAAACGTAAGGAAAAACTCTGATGGTGAGGGATACTAAAATCATTTCATATAAATATATATATATATATTTTTTTTTGAAATGAACTGTCCTTCTTTTCTTCAAATTATAAAAATGTAATCCAGAAACTTTCAAAGTAATCCAGTTTTATGGTACATTGATTAGGCAGACCCTCTCTCAACTGTTACAATGGAAAGCTCTAAAATATATTTATATCTCTAGCTTTTCACGCAATAAAATTTGCGCTGTTAGTTTTTATTTTATGATTGACATTTTTACTATGGTTCATATATTTCTTAAACTTGACTTCACGCCTACGGGTCTTATAAAATATTTTAATAATTATAATAATTTGAACAAAAAATGAAATGACATTTTTGTGGTTGTACGATATGTTCAAATCGATTTGAGTGAAAACAATCATAAAAAAATTACAATTTAGAGTTTGCGTAAAAAATAAACTAATTTAATTCAAATTAACTTGGAAATGAAAAAAATAAAATCATTTGAGCTACATTATTTCATCACAAAATCAGTAACAAAATTTACTTTTCTACAAAACCTTTCTTCTACTTCAATTAGGTATATTTTATATACAAAGTTTGAGGGTAGGTTTTTAAATTTTCTAGAGAAATAATCCACCACAACAAATTTCGATTGAAAACTGATTGATTGATAAGGCACAAGTAGCGTTGAAACCCTAGATTTCTTATACTTACTTTTTTTTATTTCAGAAAAAAGCACTTTACACCATAAAATCACCTCATAAATCTCTGATTAAATGTTCTTTTTTTATCTGAGTTTCTATTCTTCCTCGAAAAATCGTATAGAAAAATTGAATCCTGGTATGTTTGAACGTATTGTAGGTTGAAGCAATAATTGAAAAATGTATTTATTATATATTTTACAATGGTATCAAATATCAATTTTGCCAGATTTACAGAAAAAGGCACGGAAAATATTCACCGAAAAACATATTTTTCTAGTCTAATTCACAAATTCTCCGTTGTACGGATGACGGTAATAATGCATAGCAATAAAATTCATGTAGTGTATTAAAAGATAAGAGCACAATATTTCCCTTTTTTTATATTAAATGTGCTCTGTAGTGGATGAGATGTAAAAAAAAGATAAAAGGGAGACGTTTTTCTGTTTCACTTTTGAGTTTTTTAAAATCGCATTTTTTAATAAGCAATAAATTATAAAAATGTTTGAGTGTGTGTATCATTGATTCGCTATTGTTTGTCTTTTGCATTATTTTGATTTTCGAATGTTAGAGTGGGTAGATATTTTATATTTGCAGATCTTCCATATGCCGTATATGTTTTCATTTTTGCTGAAAATTTCTCACTCTAGTTCGGGAGATTTAACACAAATCCAACCATATAATTCCCTTTAATAGCGTCATTCAATATCCATGATGATGATGTTTTTATTACTTTTTTCATCATTTTTTTTTTCTTTTACAGAAAAGGCAACTTTTTAACAATGGACTCACAAGCTCCCTTTCGGTATTTTCCATCCTTGACATAAAAAAATTCTGGCCAAAGAAAAAATAATACGTCCCATGAGAAATACGTTTCAATATTTCAGTTCAAACCAAAACAGGAGATATATATACACACACGATATTCTAATATCATCATCAGCTATTTTTTGATGATTTGATACGAATATTGAAAAGAATATGATGATGCATGATTGAATATTTATGACATAAGTATGAAACATTATTGACAGTCTTATCACTGCAAATGAAATAGAGGAAGATTGCACTTCGTCACACTTTATCCATTTAATAAAAAAAAAAAGAATAAAAGAATCGAAAAATAAAAAAAGTTATTTTTGGAGAAACGGCAATAGTCAAGGCAAGGTAGTAAAATTGTGTGTCACCTATCTTTTAAAAAGAACATGGTACAGCTTTCACAAAAACAGAAAAAAAACGCAAATCATTTTGATATTATTTACAACGATGGAAATCGGTCGATATTGCTCATATTGACTATAAATTTTTTTATGTTAGCATCGAGAGCTTCTTTCGAATGCTATTGAATTTTATAAGATATTACTGAGTAGTGCTACTAAAACTTTGTCTTATCTGATTTTTCTCCAATTTGTTAAAATTTTAAACTTTAAAATATCACATCTGAAGTATTAGAAAATCTTATTGAGTTTGAACAAACCATATTAGTAAAACAAAAGACACACATAGAAAAGTAATTAATATTCAGATATGTTTTAAGAGTTTGGACCAATATGTTACAACGGTGACTACAAGAGTATTTATGGTAAGACAAAGCATTTTGGCCGAAACATGTTACCAAATTTTATATGTTTTCTTCTGCTTCTCAATCTCAATTAGTTTAAATTTATTAAAACATAGTTTCAAAGAGGAGTGAGACTATTATATTTATGCTTTATTACGAATATCGTTACGGTAAACTTTCATACTTTGAATTTCATTAATTTTGAAATATGTAGCATTGATCATCAATTTACAAGTATGATTTTTAGGGGTATTTTTTATACAATAAAGATATAATAATAAAACTTAAAGAAACAATCGTTGTACTATATTTATCTAAATGCACTTGAATATTTTGTGTTTTATTTTATTATTAAATTTATAATACTATTTAATACGCATAACAAAAAATATTTACATATATCAAGATTCTAAGCTTAGTGTATTAAGATGATGTAGTATTACTAGCCTGAACAGTTTTGTGTCTTAGCTACACTGAAATAATGTGTACTAAGTAGCTTTTGAAATGATCCTGCCTAAATTTTAATCAGGAAGAATTTAACTGTTTCCGTAAATAGGTATTCTTAGATGAATGTGTTTGGGAATGAGGATTTTCTTATTTCTACATCAAATTTATATTTTATTGCTCATATGATACAACATTAAGAATGTGATTATTCAGAAAATGCTTTTGCCTATTGTTCTTAAAATTTATTTCTTTAAAATAACAAGAACGACGACATGTAATTTTCAGGTCATGAATCTTAAATTAAATACGTATCTGATAATCTTGTATATTTATTAAAATAACACATACGAGGGGAATAGAAGCTTTGTTTGTAACCCCATAAAAGTTGAGAAAAATCAATATTAAAATATTAACATGTTTCCTATGGATTTCATCCAGTTTGATTTGAAATGTAAAAATATTATGTTCAATTTTCCTGATAAATTATTAAATTTGCGTATATTAAATAAATTTTATTAAGGTCTCATGAAATGACTATAAGCAATTTGTTTAAAATTATTTAGACTAAAACATTTTTTTGAACGGCCACAAAAAATATATGTGAACCACAACAAACCTATTCAACCGAGAATCCTTTTTTATTCATTTGCCTGGGTGGCTTTTTTCGACGTTTTGATCAAACAAGTTGCATCATGTAAACATTTTTGCATGTCTCGATGTTTGGAAAGGTATGCATGTTTTAAAAGACGATATTAATTTCAATTGTGGAAAAGAATAAACTCGAAATCGCAATCTTTTTTCTTTTGTATCGTCGCTTCCTCAGCCCGATAATATGCAATCTATTTAAATCTCCTACGTATGTCAAAAGTGAATACTCAAGTTGTGATTCGGATCCTTTTGAAGGTCTCTTGATAGATCTACAATTTAAGTGCTCAAAATCGAAAACAAATCAAGGTACTGGATTTGCATAGTATTCACTTTTATCACCAATAATTTGGTCCATTCAAATGAAAGCTCTTATCGAAAAACAGCAGTCTGAGTTTAATTATTACCTATTATGGAACACGAGTCGAGGCATATTATACTATTCAAACAAAAAAATATCAGCCGCCATAAACTGCAAACAGATAATGTACAAAACGAAGCGCCATCCTATTTCAAAGCTCAAATCTTTTTAAAATCTTTTTATTCACTGTGTGTTATCAAGATTTTTTTCTCTTACAGAAACAAAAAAAAAATCCGTTTTAAATAGATATAAAAGCGCTTTATTTGCATCATTTGTGCTTATACACATACAATATCAATTGTAGCTAAAGTACACAACTTTTTAATCAACTTGGTCCATTATATGAACAATTCTTGTTATTATGAGCGGATAGAATAGCGATTAATATCTGAAAACAGTTTTTGAATTATCTCTTGTGCAAGTAAAATATTTACACAAAATCGGTAGGTTTGATTCGACGAATCCACGTGCAAGTTTTTTAAATTCATAAATAAAAATATTAAAAATATTGTTTTATTTTATTACTTGTGGAAATTGTTATCAGAACATAAAAATGATTATTTTCCTTCTGAAATAATTTGATGAGGTGTTGTAATTTACTCACATAAATTAATACCTTTGATGGATGTTTTGCAGAAAGGTTTGACGAAAAATGGGGCATTTTATATTCTCTTTTATATTTCGTCAAAGACTATTTGACGTGAAAAATAACCTTAAATACCTATAATCATTATACTATCTTCAAAGCAGAAAAGGAGGTGTCAGTGTGAAAAAGGACTATCGCTGGACTGAAAGGTTATATATGAGAGTTACGTATGAAAAGAGACATATTAGCCTTTGGTTATTTTACATATTAATAGTTTGATGATGTTTACACATTTAAAAATTCAGAAGAAAACTTTGAAAGAAAATATGATATTTAGAACAGAGCGTTATCCTTTGAAATGTGAGCTTCTTGAAGTAGATGTAAAATACATAAAAATATTTTTTGTGGTCCACATCAATTTACATGAAAAGACAACAGTGGTCAAAAGAAATGGGATACCCTTTGTTCCGAGCCTTTTTATAAGTCTACTATTTTATTTAAATAGTTTTGAGACAATGTGAATGTAGTTGTATATAGATCAAAAGAACAAAAAATATCTAACCAAGAATGTCAGCATGTTTTCGATTTGCCGAAACATTTTTTCAGTTTTGCAAATTCTTACTACTGAGAACATTTTTGTTACAAAAACAATTTTTATACGGCTACATTAAAGAATTTAAAATAAATTGGTTTTCAATGGATTTTGAATAAACAACACATTCAGTTGGTAGAACATTTTCCATAATGATAAATAAAAGGGGTGACACTTCACCTCACCGATTATTATTTTTCTGTCCTTACGATTATTATATATTACGAAGAGTGTATGTTGCGATCAATGAAGTGTGAGGAACGAGGGGGTGCCTCTTTTTATTTGTGTTATTTTTGTGCAAGTGTAAATGAATGGAAAAATTTTGTTGAATAACAATAATAATAATAATCATTGTAATAAATAAAAAACAAGCACTTTTAATTATTTACTTTAAAAGGTTTTTTTCAAAAAAGTAGTTATTGACAAATACTGAAATTTTGAGCGTGAATTTCGTGTGTTTTAATGTCCAAAATCATAAATAAATAAATGAAATATTTATTATTTATATTTAACTTCATTGTTTGAGAAATTTTCAAATTTGCAATCAATCAATGAGTTAAAAAATATATAATAAACAAGCAATACTTTTACGAAACTTGAGATATTACAACAAGTGAAAAAGGAACATATTTGTGGTTAGAAAGGCAAAAACATTGAAATTTTGTTGCACTGTCCACATATAAATTTAAAATTTTGTGAAACAGGAAGCACACTTATTTTAATCGTCGTCGTGTGCACAAAAATGGATGTTGTGGGTAATATTAATACTGTAATTCAATACAAAACGGCTGTACAGACAATTAATTTGTGTGAATATAATAAGTTAAATCAAGTGTCTAGCTGGGTCTGAGTCTGTAAAAAATCTGTAAAAAACGAATGAACTTACCTCGTAATTTACGCTCCTCTGTAAGCTGTCTTTCTAATGAGTCTTTGAACTCACGCTCCCGCAAAATGTCCATTTTCAGTTCAGCTGAAATAAAAAAAACTTGTTAAAATAATGAAAGAAATTGATATTTGATTCTTATAAAATTTATATTAGTGGAGCAAAATACTTGATGAAATGAGCTGTCTTAAGGCTATGACAAAAATATATTTTTTTTTCTTTTCGTCCTTACAACAAACAGAATAAGTATATTTTTATAAATGGTCACAAAAAGGTAAAAAAAAACTCCTTTATCGCCTGAATGCACCATTGTACAATTTTGTTATAATAAAAGAAATCCTATTAAGTTATTACAATATCATAATAATTTTCATCGCCCCTAAATCCCATGGATTATTAAGCATGTACAGTGAAGAAAACGCCGTTTCGTCATGTCAGAAAACCATTACGCAAAGCATAAAATTACAAATTTTTATATTTTCATTTGTATACATCAACATTTTTATTGTTATTATTTTTGTGTGTTTTCCCGTGAGGCGAGTCAAAACAGATTTTCTTCCTATTTTCTTTTTTTATTTGAAATGTTTTATTTTTCATTGAGAAATTCATCTTAAAGCCAAAATTAACCGAGAGTTATAAAATTTTTGTTATTTTTTTTAAAATCACCTTGCTGAAATTCTGTTTTCTTAAATTTATTTTATTCGCCTACTACTAAGACTCATTCTGGGGAAATTTATGATTAGTCTATCTTTATTATATATCTTTTAAATCCTAATAAAAAAAAATAAATTTTGTAAAAAAAAGAATGGAAATAATGATTCATCATAGCACCAATCCATTAAAGATACGCTTTATACAAAAGTAAGACATCTGCGTCCTTTTCATATGTTTTTTCACCTTTGCTTTAAGCAAATCATCTTTCGTGAAAAACTCCATTAAGAAATTTTTTTTTAAATATTAAGAAAACAGTACTCTTAATCTGAAATCATAAAAAGTTTTGTTTTAACAAAACCAAGATGAAAATGAAATCATTTACATTCAAAATGGATAATATACCCTAAAGATTTTATTTTCCTCAAAGTAGTATATCGCATTAGAAAAACATGGTGAAAAAATGAGCAACACCTAAGATATATTTAGAAATGATTATTACGTTTATGTTAACATAGGAGTTCAAATAAAGATTTAATAATGTTAAGTAAATTTATAATCTACCGTGCTGGAGTGTTTATAATAAAGAGCTGTACATTTTGTTGTCATCTACTTAAATTTAAAATCCATCAGTCAGTGGCACTACCATCCATCTTTAGATATGAGTAAGTACGATTTGTTTTTCAAATATACCACAAAGCGTAGTAAAAAGGATGTCGTGACTGAAGTTTTTGATGGAATGGAAAATTTGATCTATGTCGGGCTGTGTTATTTTCTTAGGAATAGAAATCATGCAAAAAGGGTCGTGTTGTCAGTTTTAAATCCATTTCAAATGTACATTACAGTGTTTCAGTTATTATTATTGTGAATTTGTAAAAACAACAACCTAAAATAAGAAGAAAACCCTTTCTTGCCTTCAGGCAGTTTTCGCATCATACGAATTAATTGAATTATTGAAGCGCAAAGAAATTAATCTTGTTAAATACTGGAAAACGTTTTTTATACTTAATGGGAGTGTGTGGTATGACAAGACCTTGTTTACTTTAAACATTTCATGGATAAGTACACAAAATAATGGTAAAAATGTTTTTGCTTGCGGATTTATTTGCATTTGATTGTAAAAATTTGTTGATGGATGTTTTGACAACTTTTGGTTTTTCTTTTAATATGAACATTTTATTATCTTTTAACTATTGACTGAATGAGACAATCTTCCAAAAAGGATTTTTTCCTTTTTTTTTTATCTAAGTTCATCTATGAAAAATTATAGTTATTCTAAAACAAAAATAAATAAATTAATAACATTCTGAAAAAAACTTTTAAGCTGGATAATGAATATATAGGTATATGATACAAGTTGCATAAGTTTTGCATGTTTTGCTTCAATAAAACAAACATAAGAAAAATAAAATGAAACGCCAATGATGCTCGGCTTTTATTGATTACACATGTTATTTCCAATAAAATTTATTGCATTTTAAATGCTTTCTACCTGCGGAGTCGTGCTTTGTTGTTATCAATTTTATTTTATATTTAAATATTTGGCTTGAAAAAATCTCACAATAAGAACGAGCTAACATTTAAAAGCGCTAAATCTTTGACAAACAATAAACACTTTGAATCGAATATATGTAAATTTATAATGTTGAACAGAAAGGTAGGATAAGCTAAAGAGGTTTTAATGTACACACAATATAAAAAAAACTCTAGAAAATAACATGTCCGCGGACGCGTCTATGCATTAAATTAATGCAATTTTTATCACTTTACATGTTTGGACTTCTGTTAAGATAAAACAGATACAAAAAACGTGATTTGGACAAGTATTGACTTTTACTATATAAATGTTCAATTTATGTTTGTCATAAGAAGAAACAGTATATGTTTAAGCAAAACTAAATATGAAATCTCGAATTCATTCTTTTTTATATCAGACCAGATAAAATATATATTTATATAGGTATACATTATTATACTTTTCTTGTCTGATATTGATGAATTATTGCACTTATTATTATTATTTTTTTTTCTTTTTTTCTCTTAGTAAAAACATGAATATATTGCACGCAAAACATAAAGAATTCTTCATAGTATTGGTGGTTTTACTGATTGTTTTGTTTTATCGTCTCTTTACGCCACTAAAGAAGCTCAACCTGCATTTTGTCTTCTTTTTCGCATATTGTTATTATTATTTTTCCTTGAGAAATTGTATTTAACATAATTATTGGCAATATCAAATTGGACTCATGCAAAACATAATAATAAAGAAAAATCGATGAATAAAATACGAAAAAAAGGAAGGCGATTTGTAATGACAACATAATTGATAATATTTTATATGTGTAAGAATTGCGTTTCTTGTTTTGCAAGAATTGCAAAAGAAGCTGAATGAAGAATTTTTCTTATGAATATTGCACGTCTTTTATTAGTTTGATTGACCATTGCAAGGTGTGTTTTATTTCCCCATCATACTTAATATGCGAGTTTAATCACTGTTAATATTATCGCAATAAATAATTTAATTATACTGTTACCGTACTTAACTCAGTGAGCATCGCATTATAATCGTCAAAACAAGCAAAAGTATGATTATATGTATAGATCTATCAACTACCGATAATTGTGGAGAGAAATGATGATATGGCATATAGAATGTGATAAAAATTAATTTTACTAGCTTGCTGTTTTAATTACAAACGTGCAACATTAAAAACAATGGTAAACAAAATCATCGAATGGTAAATTATTGATAAAACTCAGATAATTATTAATGTAATTTATCAACTATACATATTATTGTTTAAAATAACTAAATTACATTTAATTATTATCAAAATCAAAAAATATATAACAAAAAAATAACTAAATTTTAACATAATTATGTGTAAACAATACATATTTATGTATTTTGAAAATTATTAGTATGTATTTTATTTTTTAAAATTTTTCTATGTTATTGATTTTAATTTTTAATTATATTGAATTATGAACAATTGCAATGCTTTTTTGCATAATAAACTCCAAGAAATTCTAGAGTTCCAAGATATGATTCCAAAGATTTGTAGTCTTTGAACTGTCTTTTATTATTTTCCTTGATCAATGATAAATTTCGAGTTCTCAAGAATCAAAAACTTTGTGCGTTAGCTGTAGTTTTTTGTAGTATATGTTTTTTTACCGCACAAAAAGGGCCTATTTTGTGAAACGCCGGCCTAAAAACATCGAAAAATTTTCAGAATCAAAGGCGGTAAGGTGCTAAACGACAGTTTTTGGTCTTTTATGTAATTTTTAGGACATTTTGAGTCGAAAAGGGGGGGGGGGCAAATGCCCTTAAAAATCAAAACTGCACACAAACGAATTATGTAACAAACATATACTACAATTCGAATTTACTCTGCTAATTCAAAGTACTTTTTTATTTTAGACAATTTTTTGGACAATTTTATTTTTAGTACAAAAAAAGCCATTTGGTTTAATATAAAGTCCATACCTTTTTCGTAGGATATTTGTCTTTCTTGCTGTCTTGCATTATCAGCAGCCACTTTTAGGAGTCCTTGAATGTTTCGTAAAAGTGTTTCAGTTGATGAGCAACTTGGATCGGAGACTGCATTTTGTGTAGCATTACTTGCTAATTGGGCGTAATTAATTGCAGAATGACGACTTTCTATTTCTCCCAATGTATTACTTGTTGGAGGTGGCGTTGTTGCCGTTTCATGTTCAGCGTCACTAATATCTGAAATAATAAAGAGAAATAACTATAAAAAATCTACTTTATGATATACAATACACAAATGCGTGTAATCAATGCGTGATCAATAATAGTGTTTTTTGCATATTTAATTTTTTTAAACTCTTACCTTCATCCTTTTCTTCGTGACGCTCATCACCATCAAATGCATCATTTACTTCGCTTATGTTATCATCGCCACCGTGAGTCGACATATCTGGAGTGTGAACTTCACTTCGATCACTATGATCTCCGACACTATGTTGATCCACGTTAGATTTCGATAAATTTAAAACTGGGCTGTGGCCATTTGAAGAGCCATGGCGCGAGTGGGAATCACGGCATTTTTGATCTCGCTCAATTCGATCATCTCCACGTTCATCTCGCAATCTACAAAAGAAAACAATAATTGGAAATATACTTATTTGTTTTTCAGCATCAACGAATTGCTTAAGACTTTAAAGCTTTTGTCCACACAAAAAATATAAAAATAAAAAAAAATGTCTTCAATCATAAATTAATGACCCAAACAAACATTGACTGTTGACATCAAAATATGAAAAACTGAGGAAAAAACTGATTCGCACCCTCTTTTAAAAAATAATTTTATGAATGAAATACTCAAAACGAAATACAATACTCTTACTCGATTTTTTTCGTCGAATTCGGACAAGAATAAAGTTCATTTTTAACTTTATTTTCATTTGTGACTTTCGGAAAATTTGGTAAGGATGAAAATTGAAACATTTTTTAACAATAGTAGTCAAATGTTTTTATATTATGTACCTACATATATTTTCTACAATTAATGAATTATATTTAAATATAAATAAAAACTTTATGTGCTTCTATTCAAAATTTCATTCTATTTATATTTACTTTATCTATTATATTTCTTCGTGTCAGAGTACATTAAGCAAAAACGTATTAAAAAAATTTGAGTGATTTTACTAAAAACTTCACAAAAAATCGTAATTTGATAGTAATCCTAAAATATAAAGTTGTTCATTTTATTTCTCGGCTAATTAAAGTTGATATTTTAAATTTCACAAATAAAAGAAAACAGTGTAATATTAAACGTGAAATGCTGATGCGAAATTGAAACAAAAGTATTTTTGCCAGACCCAACTCGAACTTGTAAAATCTCATTTTATTGAAATATGACACAGATAAATATTTTTTATGTCCCTTGTCTGCCTTTTTTCGTTTTTGTCTGTGCTCCACTTCATTAGTTTTATGTCCTCTTTAATGTAAATTCGGGTTCTCTTATTTCAATTAATTCGATATTATTATTTTATGAAAGCCAATTTAAATTTCCATCAGAAACAGATACAACTCTAAAGAGTCATTTTCATGTTTCTTAATGTTTGAGCTAATTATTATTACTTCTTTACGTTCATATATTAAAATAAGGATGACATTTGACAAAAATTAGATTTAGAATTAAATCGACATCCTGTTGAGAGAGTAGGATTAATTTTGTTTAAGAATATTATTAATGACCTGTATTGAACCAAAATTTCCATAGCTATTTTGAAATTTTAACTCAAAAACGGTTTAATGATCCGAGTTGGTCAATTTGTCTTTTCCACAGCTTTTGGATTTTCTACGTTTTTTTGTGACACAAATTGTCGAATTAATTATATTCTTTAAAAAAAATCCTTTAAATTTAGTGGCAAATAAAATTTGTGGAAAAATATTTATTTATGAGATTTGTTCAGGCATAAAATGATTTTTGCGCTCAATTGAATATGAAATACCCATATCAAATTTAGTTTTACCGGTCACTTTCTACCAAGCTGATTCAAGTTAAGTGCTCAAATAAAGAAAAAAATATATGTGTAAGATATGTGTTAAATAAACAGAAAATTATTAGGGGAATCAGATCCAAATCCCTGCTTTGGGACTTTGAGTGATTATACTTGGATTTTTGATTGAATTGTTATTTTATGCCATCGTTTGTGACGGTCAATCCGCACGCAACAAATTCTGTATGTTTAGACAGAAAAACAGGACAAAGTGATGAAACTCGAAGAAACATGTGTTTATATAAAAATAAATTTGATTGATATCCACTTGTCAAAATACATCAAAATATTAGATTTCATCTATTTCCGATATGTATTAAATATTTTTGTTGAAATAAATAGGTGACCATTAAGATTATATTTGATAGAAGTTTGTGTTTCGTGTGAGATTTTTTTTTTTGCTTTCTTAACTTAATGTACTGTATCTACAAACATTTTTTCGCATGTATTGACTTCTTTTATAAATGCAAATTCAAAATATATTCAGGTATAAGAGGACTGCAAAATATTGCTACTTGAACTTTTTTTTTAAATTTTTACATGTAAGTCTATTTTCAATCATAAACTACATTATAGCATACATACTGTTTTTTTTTTGTTTTTCATTATTGTCCCTTTTTATATTATTTTTAATATTATGAACGTAAATGACAGCCACTGTAGCCAATTTTCCCAATATATTTGTAGGATAAAATTTTCAGGCAAAAAAAAACAAAAAGTATCTAATCGAATTATGTACGTTTCTTGCAAAAAATCAATTTATCATCTTCTTTCAAAACATTCACCACAAATACACACAGAACACATGTTCGTATGAAAAAAAGTCAATACTTCAAGAACAATTGTTCGAAAAAGAATGAAAAACGATTATTCTTGTATCAACATAGACATTAAAAAAATTAGCATAAATAAATCGAAGAAGTTCGTCCCACCCCTCCAAATGCCAAAAAAATTATGATCAAATAATAAAAGTAATGATGATAAAATAAAAACGAACACCACGTTCTGTTGTCATATCCATCGATGACAAACCTTATTATGATTATTACTTTTCCGTGTGCTTGGCCCGCCTCACATTTGAGAATTGTCTTATTCTTATTCAACAATCATTTATATTACGTAAATGTATATTATCGTCACCGTTCTTCATCATGCATATTTTTTATTTATTTTATATTTCATAAAATAAAGAGCCAAAAGCGCATGCAAATGTATGTAAAATGCCTCAGACAAAAAAAAAACAAAACGAACCTTTATTGACTTTTGATCGAAATAAAAGACATGTTTTGGTGTGGGGTTTCAACTTTTTAGGGGATGAAAATATGTACATGTACAAAGTGCTATTTTGTCGCATAAACGTGGTGGCTTGAAAAATATATATAAAAAAATAATAATGTAAAACGTTTCAGAGCTTGAAGAAAAACAAATTTCATGCCTATTATTTATGCAAAACAGCAAATTTTAATGACAAGGTGTCGATTTAGGTTTTATATTTAGAGAAAAAACATAATATTTGATTCGAATTTTAAAAAATATTTTTTATAAAAGAATGGAGTATTAATAATTGTCACAATCACTTTATTTTTGCGTTTTACTTGGAAAAAAGTAAAATAAAAGAATTTGCATAAAAAAAGTATTTCGCAGGCACGTTCCATTCAAGAGAACTGGTAAACAAAACAAAAATTAATTGTACTTTTATTACCATATTTACTTTCATAGATCATATTTGCCCACTCAGTTTTTTTTTTCATTTCCCGTGTATGTTTGAATGCATAAATTCAAGCAAAAAGTGCTGACTCTACAATCTTTGTGGTATTTACTCGGGACTCGAAAAATTGTAAAACCTACATGCTAAAGTATCAACAAACAAGAGAAGTGTTCAACATTTTTTTTAAATATTAATTGTCCGCAAAAAAAAGAGTAAGGGAGATATCACTTTTACAAGTGAACACTTTTAACAATGCAACTTTTTATGCAAAGATGGAAATGAAAAGTAAAATGATGAAAATGTGAGATAACTACAGTTTTCTATTTGGTTTTTAACAAAAATGTGTTGTATGCGAACATATATCATTTCATCTAAATTAATGAATTGCTAAGTGGCAATTGTGTGTTCTATGTTCTCCTAGTACCATTAACAGAGCTTGAAACAATAAATATTAGCAAATAATAATGAATATGAATAACAAAAAAGGGTTGACGAAATATCATCACGTGAAAATTGTGAAATGTCATAATTAAATTCCGTCGCTCATGCGAAGGAGAAAGAAAAAATTAATATCTGAGTAGTTGGAATTGTTTCAAAAAAAAAATTACGACGTAAACATACACATTTGCACGTTAACGTTTTTCGTAGACATTGGAATTCTGCTATAATTGTTTGCAAATTTACACTCATACACCAAAAGGTTAATTTATTTGTGTTTAAGACGAAAGCAATATTTTAACTTTAATTATATTGCTTTAATATTACTGTGACATCAAACCTTTATTGTGTGTTTGATTTCTAGACTCGGTCAAACAGATGTCACATTTTTATGTATATCGTTCTTTTGTATTTTAATATGTTAGGAAGATCACGTACAGTAATGATAACAATATAATGATATATTTGCGTGCCATCAGTTGCATTTTTTTTCTTGTATTTTATCATGCATACAACGCGTCATCATCATCATCATCATTTGTATTTTTTATGAAAAAATGAATACAATGATTCTGCGGTAGGTACTTATAAAAATTTTGTTTATTGATATACTTTAAAATCAAAATTGTAGTAAGTAATGTAATATATTGTAGGAAATGTTTCACTTCGTAGTGAGTTATTATTTAGTAAAATGCGCATGATAACCAAACGGTGGATTTGTAAAAAGTTTTAAGTGTCGTTGTCTTGTCATATCCATACAAGTTTCTTCATCCAATATCATTTAATAAACCCCCCTTGATACACATCGTAGTTGTCAACAAAATCAATACTCTCGGGTTACAAATGGTTCTGTTTTAACTTTAACAAATGATTTTTAATCTGATACCGACTGCCAGATATTGTTTGGCGTACGTGTTTAAAAAGAAGACGAGGGCGTAAGAATGAACAGAAAAATGATAAATGATTGCGTTTTTCATTGTATAAGTCATTTAACAACGATTAACACAGGACTTTCCTTTTTATTCGGTATGTGTGTGTTTTTTTTTAATTTAGGACCAGGGTGTTTTATTTTGCAAAAAATACAAGAAAACAAGCCATAAAAAGTTATATGTAACAAAGCGTGGATCTATAATCTATTTGGGATTGTATATTACTTTAAAATAAATGTTGAAATTTAAATCAATGAGTAAAATAAAAAAATCTAAGATTTTTACAAAGTTTTCTCTTTATTTTCAAAAAATAATATATTCAATGTGAGGTCTCGAATCACATCATTAATGCAAATAGTACAGTTTAATAAATAAATAATGTGAACACAAAAGTATAAAACTATGAGCAACAAACATAAAAATTTAAATTAAAAGTGTGTCATTTGACTCAATGTGTGGAAAATTTAATTTGCAAAGCCTATTGTCAAAAGTATACCATTTTATAGTAGAAGAGGAAACAATTATTGCTCCAACGAAATTAAATGTTTTTCACTCCCTTTCATATGACAAAATAACAATGAATTTTGCCCTTTCTTCGTTTGAGTCGTTTTTATTTCTTTAGAAAAGTGCTTTAATAAGCCAAAATCGTGTTAAAACTGTGTTAATTGAAGTTAATTTACATTTTAATGATGATTTGTTGATTAAAGTTACTCCGATTTTATCTCAGGTAAACCTTCAGTAGGTATACGGATTTGTTTTTATGGAAGGAAGGGATATAGACTTTCTGCGACGTCTGATAATGTTTTCGGTAATTGTGTCACTCGGGTCATTTATTGAGAATGGCTCTAGAAAAGAACTAACTTGCTTTGTTTGGTTTGGTAGATTAACTTTTGTTCTCTCTTTTTTCTGATGATACATATCACCATTATTTTCTATGAAAAAATTAAAAAAATCATCTAAAGAGAATTTTACATAAGGAATATATTTTCAACATCTTTCAATGACATCTTTATTTGCGGTGGAAGTCCTTCAATTTTTCCTGTTTCTCTATTAAAATACGCTTTATGATGATGTTGGACCTTTGTTGGAGGTCCAATGTGTGATTCTGTCTGTGGCAAAGATTGATTTACATTTGTAAGTGACTTTGAGAAGCCATGAGACAAATTTATTATTTTCTTTAGTTTTGTTTGACAATTAATAACTTCAAAGTCAAGCAAATGATCCATTATATTTGAACAAAATTTGTAAAATCAGGTATTGTTTAGCAGAATATGACACATTTCCGGAAAAAAATATCTTATAATTCCGGTTTCAATACAATCATCGAAAGTGAATCAGAACAGTACATGAGTAGAAACTACTGGTAATGTAAAAAGAAAGAAAAGTACATTGTATTTTGCTCCCACATTTCATAATTTTACCCCATAGTTCCTCTTCTTATTTTGTTTTTGCCTTACCCATCGGGTGTTTTCGCAGAAAATAAACGACGACACGACAGTAATTGTGTCACATCTATCTTCCCTGCAATAAATTTGTATTTAAAAGGACATTTTGTTTGTCGTTCGTTTGAGTTATTTCTCATTTTGCGAGAGTCACTTTTACACAGTATCTTTGTGAGTGGAAATACGTTCACACAACTGAGGTGTGGAGAGGGAAATAAATTAAGTGTTTTTGTGTTGTTATCGGGGTTGTTTTATATACTTGTTTGAGCTGAATTTGTGTGATAGACAAAAGAAGAAGAAATATATGACTAGATGAATGCAATAAAAAAAAGAAATGTATTAAATTGAGTGAAGAAATGAATTAAATGGACAACTAATTAAATCATCTCTTTTTGTGGGGTCATTTAATATAAAATTTGATTTTGCTCATTATGATAATTAATTTTTTTTACGAGATGTAAAACAGCTTGTGAGTTATTCTCATATACAATTTAGGACTCGTTTAAGTATAGACCGGATAATTTATTTACTTATTCATCTAAATACGTATTGTTTTTCTGTGAAAACATTTTTTCTCTGCATGTGGTACACAAACAAGAAAATAATTTTCGTCTTTCAAAATTGTATTAAATGAAAGTAAACAACAAAAGTATGCAAAGAAAATAACAAATTGATTAAAATTCCTTTTCTGTTTCCCAAGCCATTTCCTTTGTTTTTACAATCAATTTATCTTTTTATTTTGCTTTCCCATTTGCTTCGTGTATTATAAAAAGTTAATAGATTTGATTTGTTTTTGATTAGCTTCACGTCTTATTTGAATCCATGTTTCAGAATGAAAGATTTTCTTTCTAATTTTATTTTAAAACAAATATTTCTCTTGCTTGCTCATCTTATTAGCTGCATAATTGAATCCGAGTCATTGTGTATTAAACTCCCCTTTAAATATCGTCAGATCAAGATATTTATTTACGAATTTCACTTAGACAAGTGTAACAGTCAGCTGTACGAAAATGATGCAAAGGGAAAACAAAGTTAAGTAGCGAAAATTTTGACATTTAAAAAAAAAACTTTAACGTTTTTGAAAAATTTTCATTAGTACAATAGTGCCAGTCCACTTCTGGTCCATACTACGTGACTCACATGATTATATGTACATTTGAAATGGATACGTGTGAATTTTATCTAGATTAATTGTACGGACGCAACACAATTAATACCTTTGGATTACGGAGTCGATTGTATAAAAAAACAAAACGGTGCGTTTCATGTTGTTTGAATTGATACAAATTTATACATAAATCAACAACGTAGCTACAGCAAAAATATTCAAATACGATCAATTATTCAAAACTGAAAGCGATTAAAGATGATCTTCGATGTGTAGAAGGGAAATGATGATTTTAAACGGATATTTTATCACGCACCCGCAATGTCAAAATAATGTGAAATCAGTTGAAAAATTTGGGATTGAAATTCCGAAACGCGTCTATTGTGTGTTTTTAAAATTTATATCGTGGTTACCGATGTTAGCATACAAATTTATTGTTGAAGAGTAAAATCTAAATCCCATAAATCATTGTCACACCGAATTTTACAATTCAACAAATGATTCGTGGAAGGGAAAATAGATTTTCATCACAATGAATCATGTCATGCAAGGTATTGAGTATAGCAAAAAAATAAAAATATATTTACCTTTCAAGATGCTTGACAATATCTTCATATGCTGCACGACAGTTTTCCCACATACCAGTTCTGAAAGCATTTGATGTTAGTATATCACTTTAAAATTTATTAAAAAAATCGTGGCATTACCTTGCCATAGCTTCAATTGCAGGTGGAAGGTTTTGACCTTTCATGATTGATCCATCAGGCCGGGGTATTCCATGTGGAGGAACAGGACTCATAAGAGCATGTGCTGGATTGGCCGGATGGTGATTCATCTGCATAAATGCTGGAATATGATTCAAATGTGTCGGTGGGGCATTATAACCATTAGCAAGCAATGGAGATTTATCCATACGCGAGATTTCTATAAAGAAAAAAAAAACATATAAAATATAATATTTTTCAGAATAGAAAATAAAAAAATAAAATATTTTTGTAATACTAAATATACTAATATGATATAACGAAATTGTTATAATTATCTCTTATCTCGGAGCTAAAGGGTATCAAAAATTTACCCATTTTCATACAAACTTCAGACCTCGTTATCTCGGCTCCCCGAAGTGGTACTTAGATCAAAATAGAACTTTTATCAATTAGTTATATCCTATATTTCAGAAAAACTAAGTTTCAACTGAGTACACAAACTTTCAATTTGGGCTATAATGGGGTATATAATTTTATACCATATAATAATTATATTTCACACTACCTAGACTAAATTTAAAAAAGCATCTTGTATTTTACTTTTATTTATTTTTCCTATTTATTTAACAAAAAATTCTGTCCAATTTGATTTTTCTAATGGTGCTTTGAACAAACAGTAAAAATTTTAAATAACCTAACTACTAATTTTTTATAAAGTAGGTGTACAATCATCACTGTTGGTTTTTGTTTTTGAGACATGAAAGAGTGTCTAAAAAATAACTGGAACGGACACTTAGGCACTTTCGATACAAGTACATTTTTTGTTAATTGTTAGTCTTTTTTGAACTTGAAACGTTTTAGTATTGTCTGGGAACCCTTTCTATGTACGTTTCTTTGTTTTGTTTAATAAAGTCCAGAAATTGATTTAAATTTAATTTTTAACCCCTTTTAAAAGTTTCAAATGTAATTTCTTTTTAAAATCCAAAACAGTATTCAATCGTCCACCACTACCTCACCCACAAAGCATCTAATCAAAAAAGGGCATCACATCATCAAACAAAACAATAACAATATACATTTATTTTGTGTCACATCGTATTACAGTCAACACTCTCCTTCTATTTGAACTGTATTACTCACTGTTGAGTTAACAACTCTCGGGTGACAATATCAATCCTCTTGATGTCAGGATTTCAAATGAAGTGTTCCCAAAGAAGATGGTAATCCATTACATTTATATGCATTATAATCTTTGTGAAAATAGCATAAAACAACGAGAGGCGACAGAGAAATGTGAGAGACAATGAAACAAAGCAACCGTACATAAAACAATTAGATTCGTGCTTTTGCATAAATAAATCTCAACAAATCACAACTGACGAGCATGAATACGTAAAAATTCTGGGAAAATAATTATTTTCAGTAGGATTCACATCAATTTTCTGACTATAGAAAAAAACTTGTCATATTTGTTGGTCATTTTTTATTGCGGTAAAACAAGCTTAATAATTTTTAATAAATTCTATGTTTAGATTGTTGTTTTTAAATAAAAACAGGTGAAATTCACACACTTTAGTGTTTTTCCATTGAAAAATACAAATTCTCGAAAATATTTTATTTAAAATTATATATTATTTTACCAAAAACCTCATTTATCACATTAAAGATCATCTTTTCAGATTTTTTATAATCTAAATATTTTGAAAATAACAACTTTTTCCTATAATAATGCTATTTCTTAAAAATAATGATCACCTTAGTTAAATGTTTTTCGTTTAAATTAAATTGTATCATTTTGTCGATGATGATGATCAAAAACGAATTAACAAATTATCATTTTGTTAAAATTTCATCCAAAATTTATTGTATATTTAACGTCTGACGAGTTTTAAAGGCATTCATATAGTATAATTTGATTTAAATCATGTTTTATTTCTTTTTCTTTATGTGTTCACTGGACGACTGTTAATCTTGTATTAGTAGGTATGTTATTAAGTACAACAAATAAAGGGCATTATGTCTTTGCTTTTTATGAAATGCCGTTCTTCTTTGTCTTCATTCTTCTGTGCAAAAAAGGCATCATAGTGGGAGCAGTTTCTTATGAAGTCGAAATTAAAAAGTGACAATTTTTATAGCTTACCGTTCTTTTGACGTATTCAGATATTAAAAAAAAACAATAAAATGTATCTTCAAATCGTAAAATATACAATGTTGCAAAATTGTTGGTAAAGGTCCATCTACATGCTTAGAATGTTAGAGCCTTATGTCAAACAGTTACAATAATTATTAACAGTTCCGGATTCTTATCTTTTTTAACATTAGCCAGCAGGTGGGTCAAAGAAATTTGTATGGCTGTTTTTGAAAATAGCAATCATAAGAACACATTTCTTGGCAATGTGAACATTTAAACAGAACCACTATAAATTATCTTTTCTTTCAAATCGAGCATCGTTTACAGTGAAATTGTAGGTTAGTGTACAGACGCTTAAAAGATATTATAGGAATTCAATTGATTTGTTGTTTTTACCTTCACATCGGACTCAGAAAATATGTGTAAATGGTGTAGAGAACATATATAAATAATTGAATTGATCATAATTCAAGTAGAACATAATTGCACAGCGATTTCTTATGTTTTCTTACCGATTATTACGAATCCGAATGCCTGAATTTGTACGATTCCATTTCTTAAAGCAATAAACGATAATTTTAAAGGCTCTTGTATCATTTCAATTATTGTTTTGCAATACCTTTTCTGTGTAATTTTTGATTATTGTTGCATGAGAATTCATTTTCTCGTTTGAAACTTTTATATCATGGCGAAAGTAATGATATTGAAGAGAAATATATACCATAGGTATCATTAATTTAATTATCATCATATGACATCTAATTCGATCAAAGTATCTTATGGTGCCACCTTTTTTCATAACCCTTTATATTTTTACTCACATTAGTAAGATTTTACTCACACGCAAAAAGACGAGACGAGACTTTTATAATTATTATCTTACAATTTGTATAGAGGCAATTTAATATCAATTTATTTGCTACAATTTCTTATGAATAATATTTTAATGATTACCTATCTGTTAAATAAGACTGATCTGATATTTCATAATTCGGATACTTTTTAAGATTTACTTAGTTTTAATATAGGATGTTCCAAAAACTTAACTTGTTTCGCGTTTCCTCCCCCATGATTTTTAACAAAAACGACCAATGGAATGGAACACTTTTATATAGATTTTGAAATACCATTTTCCTTTTTAGCGATATTTTAGTGTTTTTTAAACAATTTAGGCCGTTTCAAATTTTTTCCGATCTTTTTGTCACAAAAGTTTTTTTTCAAAATGGAGGGGGGGGGCAAAACACTTTTTCATACAAAATGAAAAAAAATAAATAATTTTTGGTCATTAAAGAATAATTTAGTTGTTTTTATGGTATTTACGTTAAGATTTGGTACTTTCATGTTAAATTTCGTTTTGCAATACAAAAATTCTTGAAAATTGAAAATATTTTAAAAAATTTTTGAAAATTTCTTGAAAAAATAAGGAAAAAGACATTTTGGTCAATTTTGATGAAATTTTTAACTCTTTTTTTATTTTGCCCCATTGAATTTTCGGCATTTGAAATGGGGTAGGGGACAAAAACACAGAAATAAATTTGGAGCGGCCTAATATTATTATAATTGAAACTATTTTAAGGTTATTTATGAACGTTTTGAATAGAAAATCAAGAAGTAATTTTTTACAAAAAAAAAAAAATAACGACCAAAAAATTTTAAAATTATTTTTTAGAAATATTTTTAAAAATAATATTTGAATAACACGGTCCAACAAATTATTTCAAAAAATTCTTAACAATTCTGAAACCTCTTGGAGTTGATAGAGGACTAAAAAATATTAGATACGTATTTTTTTGTTTGGCTGTAGCACGTCAAATTATTTTTTTATGAATTTTTGAAAATTATGAAGAAAATTTATTTTGCTCCTCAAATCATCTCGATTTTTGTCAAAATTTTTAATTGTTTTAATTGAATTACATAATAAAAATCGAACTTCTTATAAAAAATTATCAAAAACAACTTAAAATTATTAGAAGTATAAATAAGCACATTCTAATCAAAAAAATTGAAAAATTAAATATAAAAATTATAAAATTTTTGAAAGTGGGTCAATTTTGGGCCTATATTCCAGGTAAATCTTTTCTTCCCAGTCCGCCTCTGCCCTTACTGTAAAGTTGTATTTTCTACGTTAAGTATGATAGACAAGCATTAGGTTAAAAAAAAGCAAAAAAAAGTGCACTTCTTCCTTTGGTAAATTGTGTAAAAAAAATATTTTTTCAGGCTCGACCAAACCAAAGTTCAACGTAAATGAAAAAAAAGAGTTACTGTATAAATGTATAAATAAACAACTAAAATTTTTAACTTTTTAATTTAAATAATTAATTAAATTTGTATTGAAACTATTTTTAATGTGCATTTATATGAAGAAGAGTAAATACTTTTCGTTTCACTAACTATAAATTTACATATTCGCGTGCTGTATCTCATTTTTATATTTTCATTAGAAAATCTTGTATCAATTTTACTTTATTGTTTACCTAACATCATATACGTTAAAAGTGCGAAACGAAATGTTCAAACGATTACCGTCTCTCATGTCGAGACACAGTCCAGACCCAGACAATATGTTCCCACTTGACACAGTCAATAACCTTTTTACCGCATTTTTTACTTTGCACGTATACGGCGTTAATAACATGTGCTTCAATATATCTAAACGATAAAAATGACACGACATGCCATGTAGCTGGTCCGAAAGCCAAAAGTAAAAATGCCCTGATAAATTTATTCAAACGCTAATCGTTTGATTTGTTTTTTTACAATGCTTTTCACAATCACCTACGTCTCCATATCACTCTTGTGTGTCCAGTCAATCAAATATTTCGTCATATATACATAACATTGCGTGCTTTTAGATGAATATTGATTGAAAATATGCTTTGAGGGAGAACAGTTTACCGAAGATCAGTCAAAAATTTCTTCTTAAAATAATATTCATTTACTAAAAGTCCAGATGGCAAAAAAAAATAAAACTTATTAAATAATTTGCACGATGATATTAGCTGTTGAAAATATTTCTACTAAAAATAATATTTACGCATAAAAAAAGTTCGTTGAAAATCATATGAAAAGTGATACATCATTTTTTGAAATATATAAATAATCAAAATTACATTAATTGAATTGAGCAATACAAAAGAAACAAAAAATAATGCTTGTCAACCCTAAAAAACGAGTCATTTTTAAAATTCAACACCAACGATTGATAAGGTTTTTAATAAATGAATAAAATGGCATGCGAATGACTGATTGTATTAGACAAAAATTGAATAAATTGGCTAGCATTTGTTTGGTAAGTGTTGAAATCTACTCATGGATAGGGAAGCTGAACTGTTTACCATTGGGACTAATATCATGACGAAGGTATAAAGAAGTGTTTGGAAATAAATAAATAATAAAAAAGAACAGAAACAGAAATGTGTGTGAGATTTTCGGTATATTAGACATCATCAATCATCTTTTTTAGACAGTTTATCCCTTCAGAATACTAGATGTAGGTAGATGTTTGAAATGTGATGACTTTGTACAAAGTATAATACGACAGTCAACAGTAGTCAACAGTAGCTACTGTTCAATCTAACTTATGTCTTTCGGAACTTTGTGTCTTTTCGCGCAATTCAATAAGTGCTTCAATAAGTTAGGGTTAAAAGCAAAAAAAAAAAACTTTTTTCTATTTATATCTACATATATTTTTTCTTGAAAAATGTTATTTTGTTATTAAAACTGATTTACGCTTATTTTCTAGTTCTTTCGCTTTTTTTTTTGTTTTAGCTATGTATCCCACATAAAAGTTGATTTTGACGCACCCTTTGATAACTATCAAAACAAAGAAAAAAATTGAATTACAATATTGGCGCTTACTCCAAGCAGGAAATAAAACAAACAAAATAAAATAACTTTTTACTTCATACATATTTGTAGGTAAACATGTATACACAAACAATAAAACGGACATTCAATTATTGTCCTTATTTAATTGCTTTGTCATAGTAATGTTTAACTCAAATCAATATAAAATTGATTCACATGTAATTCAAAAAATAGGTAAAGTGATAACTTATAATATGTCATGTGTGTTTTTCTCTTTAAATATTTGGTGACATCAAATAACAAAAAAGTTCTAAAATTCCTAATTTATCGTTTCAAGTAAAACAAAGGCTAAAGTTGTATTTTTCTGTTTTTATCTAGTGACATGCAAATACGCATTTAATTCTTGGTCCAAATCAGAATACCAAAACCAACAAGTAAGTGATTTACATCCTTAGTAATGATATGAAATTTATTTGGGAAATCACTGCCATATTGTCTGTAAGGCCACAAAAAACAGACTTTTGAAATGTAATGATCCTCAAAATCCAACAGACATTGTGGAGACCAATTGAGCTTACCATCTGTTTTTTAGTTTCAGTTTAAAGTCTTATGATATGTAATTACGATTTTACGTATATAACAAGAAAAAATCATGTCAGATGATTGATGAGCGATGAATAGAATGAGAATTGCGTAGTACAAATTTACAATTAAACTCAATAAGGCGTTTACAGTTCTTAGCATTTATATAATTTTGACTGGAAGAAGTTCTGTCTTTAAAAATTATTTTGTAAACTGTATTCTGTAAATCGATGAATTTTCTTGATGTTTTAAGATACATACAATTATTTAAATATAATAAATATTATAATATAATTTATGGAAAGAAAAATTCAAAAATTTTTTTTAGATAGATTAAGCATGTATCTAATCTGCATATTTAAAAAAAAAGATCTGTTGGCCAATATGTGCCAATTTTATAAAAGAGAAATTCAATAAATATTTTGATATGCAAATATATATGTATTTCAGAAAAAAACATCGGGTAAAAAATAAAGAAAATACCATATTGTACAATGTTAAACGGACGAGTGCATTTATATGTTATTTTAACCAAACGTCTATTATATTAATCAGTTATGTCTGCTTTGAGAAGCCAAAGGCCATATATTGCGTGTATATGTAAATTTTTTTTGCTGCTCAATCAAAATCGCTAAATTTTTTATGAAGATTTAAATTCTGCAGACATTTATATTAGACCATATTCTTATAATAACTAATTAAATGTGCTGATTTTTAGTGTTGTAAAATGATATCCGTATTATTTTTTCTTTTTAAAAACTTAAAACTGAGGTAAACTGGTTATTTTTAACTAATATTACATAAATATTATTATTATTATTTTTTATTTAATTAAATTTAATTACAATTTACAATATGTTGCCTTTTCTTACGAAGTTACCCACAGTGGTATGAACCTCTCAAGTGGAGTAATTACTAAAGAAAAAAAAAATGTTTCGAAATTTGAGCACTAAACAGCGCGAAATAAAGAAAAAAATGTAAGTAATCAGAAAATATCGAAGAACTGAATTAAAATTACCATATCCCACCTGTTTGCTCCTAAATAAACGCTAATATATTAAATTCCACTTCCCCCAACATGCTTCAAAGACAAGGACACCAAACGACAAAGATAAATCAACATGTGGTGAAACCCTTCTTGATTTTTTTGTGCGTCCTCACTGCTTTGTCATACATAGAGTCAATCGTGAAAAAGATAAAAGTAAAGCGATAATATTGTGTAACATTCGGCATTTAAAGAATACAAAAAAACACGTATATCAAGGGGGAAATGGATAATAATTTACGCAACACCGCCAACCCATAGAATAATATGATATTTTGGCTGCCGTTTCAATGGTGAATGTAATCCTGTATCAATCAAAAAATGTCTTTTGCAAATGAAGGGAATCATTTCAGGGCAAACGTAAATCATTTAACATGCATGAAATATTATTATTGAGTTCCGTTGACATTTTTGTGTGAGTTAACAAACGATATTTGTTTTTATTCCATTCAATTCATCAGAATTTGCAAGGATTGATGAGAAAAAAATATGCATACTTAGGTCATACAACAAATACTTTACGCACTTAGCTTTCAAATTCTCCCCATGCCTTAAATATTAAACTAATCAAAAGTGTATATTTCTGATAATACTAATTCTTTAAACTGATTTATTTTGACAAAAGTGAAAGCTAAAAGAAATTTTATAAAAATATTTTCATAAGAAAAGTCATAAAAAATTTCTGTTTACGACTATTCACGACGGAGCAAAGGTGGATCCAGGGATGGGTGGCGGGACAATCGCACCCCCGTAACAGCCAAAAACCCCATACAAATTTAAAAAATTGGAGAACCAAATTATGAAAATTTTTGTCTTTGTATGAAATCGCCCCCCCCCGTAAACTTGCGCCTGGATCCACTCTTGCGACGCGACGGAGAGATGCGATCCCTAAGAAATATTTTGAAGTAAATAATGAAATTAGATTTCTTAGAAATATCATTAATAAAATTATGAAATTTTAAGACTCCAACTCCTTTTGGAATAAAGACAAATAATGAAATTATTTAAACTTACCACCTAAATGTCCATTTTCATAATTGCCGTAATCTCCGTTCTCCAATCGATGTTTTTTGGTAAGTTGTGACGGATGTGAATAATTTGATGGGGGTAATGAAAGTCCCACAGGCCCACGTTTTGGTGGTCTTCCAGGTCTGGAGCTGAAACATTGCAGAGGGTTACTGACGTTAAAAGTAATTTTTAAAAAAATCGAAGAAAAGCCTTTTATGTTAATCAAAATTATAAGAGCGTTTACGTATTTTTGACAATAACTGATGTAGGTAAATCGCTGTGAAAGACTAAAGCTTCCAACTCTTTTGTTCAAGTAAATGTATATGCAGACAATCAACAAAAGAAGGAGGTCCTGTATTGGCTAACGTCATTGTTCGTAGGTGAAGTAATTTTAATGCAATAGCAGTTCTTAATTCTCTTCTATACTTCATTACATAACAATATATGTACGATATGTATAGTTGTAAAATACAATATATGAACGCCAATTATCAGCAGAACAGCAGTTAATCTTTTAGTCAATTATCGTTTCATGAATTATTATTATTATAATTACTTTATCAACGATTTTACTAACATACATAGTACATATTTTCAAGGGGTGTCCTGATGCAATGAAGACAGTGCAGTGGTAAT
This sequence comes from Culicoides brevitarsis, assembly GCF_036172545.1. NCBI lineage: Eukaryota > Metazoa > Arthropoda > Insecta > Diptera > Ceratopogonidae > Culicoides > Culicoides brevitarsis. The sequence goes on along the minus strand of NC_087086.1, from coordinate 21,893,503 downwards.
TTTTTCAAAAATAAATCAAAGAAATACTACTACATATCAAAAGAATGAAACAAAATACTGCAGTGATATGATATTAATATTTGTTTTTTTTTGTAAATAGTTTTTATGTAACATCAGAAATATCACTGTCGCACACAAAAATGCTTTAGGTATTTTAGTAAAATTGAGAGATCATACATCCATATAGATCTTTGTATGTCCAATATGTATGGGGAGTATTCTTAATTCTTATTACTATATGTATGTCTATTATATTTTACGTACATACATATTTCCATTGAAATGCGGTTTTCCAATTTAAATTTTGATATATTTATGAATATTAGAAGTGCATTAATACACATAGTATACAGATATACTGTGTGCGAAGGCTTTTGTTCAAAAATGAATTTTATTTTATATGTTATTATTATTGTTGTTACTGTTGCCGGCATAGAAATTGATGTACTACGCAATACTAATACGGAAAATGCAGTACCACCTCATACAATTTATAGAAATTGCATTGCATTCAACAAACAACAAAGTATATTTTATCAGAAGTGTGTCCATTGCTTTATTATTATTTTTCTATTGTGTTTTCAAAATCAAAACCAGAGCAAGTGCGAGGCGATGACAGATACAATAGAGTAGTTGACAATGCAATAACGGTTTATCATATTTTGAATAAATTAGAGATACGCATTAGGATGTTCTCTTATTGTTGCAATTTTAAATGAATTTCTATGATTAATTTATATTTTTTTGCTATATGTACAAAGAAAGTTATAAAAACAAAGAAATCAAAAATAAATATTATAAAATCGATTATTTAATGTTCGTTTTCCAGTATTGTTAATTACTACGTTGTAAAACACATCATAAGATCGGTGTTCATCATACCAAACCAATGTATTGATTAAACATTTCCACATATTTTATGTAACTAGTATTAAATGACGCCTTCATATCTTACATAAAAGGCAAGATAAGGCCATTTAATATTTAATTAGGTCAATAAAATAAAGCAAAAATAAAATCAAGTAAATATTAGATGTGTGGCATTCGGTTGTAGGAGATAGAGCAGAAATGTAATATAATGATGACCCTCTTTTATTACAGTTTATGCTATATTTGTGTGGAAATGAATCATAGTTCCTTAATATTATTTTATATATTTTCTGGTGGTTAATGATATGGGTGGTGATGGTTCCTTCAAATTAAGTAAATACCATGTAGAAAATTTGTGTCATGCCACCACCAAGAGGATCGTTGCAATATAGGAGTCAGACAGATTTAAGGGAAACCTTTTAATTTGTGTGTGGATGACAAAATCCCTAAAAATAGATAAAATAGTGTATCAAATTCAAAAGTGTTTGCGCTTCTCCAACTCAATTAAACTTGTATAATAAAATAAATCATAGATTTTACTCTGTTTTTGTACATGACTTTTTTGATGATTAAGATAGATTTAGTTAGCACAACATTATAGTTGTAATATTATGGTTCTCTGGCATTTAATTACATTTCATTGCCATCAACGAGAAATGTGTTTTCTTGACACAACGGGTGTTAGTTTTATTAAAGATGAGATTCTTCTGGATCGATTTTTTATTAGGTATCAGAAGTTATTTCGAAATATTTGCATTTTACTGCACTGCTAATTCTACCTCTGCCCCCCTAAAAGTTCTAAAAAAATAAATGAACAAAAGAAAAATGACAATTAAATGGACTATTCTTGGCAAACAGGTTTGAAATCTTAAAAAACCAATTTAAAAAAAAAACTTTCTTTCCCTTTATTATATTTTTCTTATTACCAAAAAATAACAACCGCGTATCCTTTTCATTTATTAATGATCATAATAATTTTAATAATACAGAAGAACGCTTCGTTTATTTTATTAATTAAAACACCAATGTATGTAAAAAAAAAAAGGTGCTTTCACAGAAGATGAAAGAAGGTATAAAAGAAGTAATTATTAATGCAAGACAAAAACAAATGCTGTGTAAGACAGCGAAAAAATGTTTCAATAAAATATTTAATTCCTTTTATAATACAAATATTATTTTACACCACAATATTACTAATCCAACTGGTGTTTTACTACCGCTGGGTCGGTTCTTTGTTAAAACACCCTTTCTTTTGGTCTTATTAAAAATTTTAGGTAAAAAGGAAAAATGTATTTCCTTATCATCAAAAGTTTTAAAAATGAAAACTCCGTGCCTTTAAGGGCGTATGACTTAAAAAAAACTGATAATAAAACAAAACATACAGTTACTCATGTTTTGTTCGGGTTTAAGTTACCCCTCTTGGTAAAATATATGTTGTATATGCTAAAATTTCTATTACATCTGCTAAGTGGTCAATATCCGTACACATACACTAAAATATCAATAAACAAATAAATAAATTCAAGAATTCCGTTGATTTCTTTTTGTACTTTTTGTTTGTATCTATGAAAAAATTCAAACAACTCAATTTTTTATGGAACATGATTTTAGATTGCTGTAATAATTTTTCGTTTTCCCTTTTCGTACATTGGAATTACATTTTCGGATGCGGATTACATCTATTTATAGACTGACCCTTTGAAACATCAATTTATTATGAGCATAAAAAATCCGGTCATGTTCTCATTCGTTGTTCAATGGAAAACCACAATATAACAATATTTGAATATTTAGTAGTATTTTTAGTAGTTTTGCCTCTTTTGATTAATTGAAACAAGCAAAAAAAAACCTTGGAAATGGTATTTTAAAAATGAATGTTGAAAGATATTAAAAACGTTATGATAACTCATCAAATTTTACGTTAACAGACATTAAAGATTTCTCTAATCCCTTTTGTTCTCGTTTCTAATTTCTATTTTAATGTAAGATTTTCATGAATATTTAAGAAGGATCTCAAAAGCACAGAAAACATGGAAACGTATAGTAGGTAATTGTATCCTGTTACACGTGCGACTCAGCAGTAATTGTATCTTCTTGAATTACAGTTAACAATTTTTCGTTTTGTTTTATTTCTTCGCAAAAAGTGTGTGTTGCGTTATATATATGTAATTATGATGAGAAATTCATAACCCTTTTATACCTAAAGTTACCCCTTTTATGGTTTTATCATTTTACTCTATAAGTAACTATTATATTGCTAACTATTTCGAAAATTTAGAGTTAGTACATGAAAGTTTATTTTTTAAAACGTCTATCTGTTTGATCAAATGAACATCTGTAAAGTACTTCCAATTGAGTTCTTTTTCCAATATTCAATAATAAAAAACAACATCTTATTATTAAATGTATATACAATTTAATAATAAAACAAAATAGTTAAAAAATGAAGGGATGATTTCAGTTTAAAATATCAAGTCAAAAATAAAAGAAAATGTGCCGTGGGCAATTTTTTTAATATATATATTTTTTTTGTATGTTTTTTTTTGTTTTTTGTTTAAAAATTACAAACATTACAAATGTATTTATAATTCTTTCAAATCAAAAATATAAAAAATTACGAACTTTTCTTTAAAAAAAAAAAAAAAAATAAATAAATAAATAAAAATAAAAAAATTGGCGACTATTAATTATTGTTAGCTCACGGTTTTTGTTATGAGTCACAGACATACAAAATGAGTATTATGCGAATAATAATCAAATCAAACAATAATGGTGTTATTCCAACTGATTCTTCCTCTATTTATTTTCGTTTTGATTGTTCGTTTCATCAACATTTACATCACTTGGACAGTTGAATGGATTTAGTGTGATATGTTGATATGATTTGCATTGTTCCTTTGTAATTTGTAGATTTTGGGCTAATAATGTTATTGTTTGTACATATACATATGTGTGTACATGTTTATTTGGGGAAGAATGGTAATCGAATTCACAAACAATAGTGATTATTGTTATCTTTACATGATTTTCGTTCATCATTTATTCTATAGGTATGTTGTTGCATTGTTTAGAATCAATTTAACCAACCCTTAAAATGTAGAAATAAAACTGTATAATAACTTTATTAGTAGTATTTTTTTTAGATAAATCTAAGTACTTTTATTTCATCCTTACAAGTGCCATCACTACTCGTTACGTACCTTTTGACAATAAAACCAATGTTCCGTGACAACCATAACCTATCACACACGACCATGGCGAAACTTTTTCATACTAACCTAATAGTATCAATATTTTGCGTGCCTGCCTGCATCTCAATGCCTGACTAAGCATGTAATAATATTTTAACGCAAGGATGCACGCTGGTTTAACACAAATTAAAATATTTAATAAAAAAATAAACGCATCTATAGTATATCATCCAAAAGGGAGAAATTTTGACGAACTGAAAAATAAATAGGTATGCCTATATTTTTATCAGCTGCATGTGAAACATCAGAAATTGAAACTACATAAAATAATATTGTAGGCAAAATATCATATCTCGTCTATTTGTATAATACATTCACTCATTTAATACAAATAATAACATTAATAACAATAGAAATGCAAAAGTAACAGATATCATAACAAAATATGAGATTGTGAAAAAATACATGACGGAATATTAGCCTACGGACTTTTTGTTCAAATGATATTTATTGATTGTACGTTGTTTGTCTAATAATTCCTTAGTATTATTATTTTATGAATTTGTTAGACACTGTATGTTTTTATTAAAACATATAAAATCCTTAAAAAGATATCATAAGAAAATTATAATTAACTTCTTGCTGTACAAATGTCAATCACTTTCTTTATTTAATTTTTGGCTGTTCAAAAGTGATTGATTTGACCTACCACTGCAAAAGCGCCAGTGATTGTTACCGTAACAATATTAGTTACAGTGTCTGTCATAAACTAATCGCAGCATATGGTATGCGGTTGTACATTAAAAACTTAAAAAAATATTGCAAACCAATGTTTCATATTTATAAAGAAAAATATTGAAAACAAAATTTAAATATATATTCTACAAATATATACTATACTAAATTAATAAACAACTTAATCATTGCAGTAGTCTAGACATTTCTATTGAGTATGATGAGAATAATGAGATATAATAATTGAATTATTGCGTGTTTCAAATTTGTACCTTCTACTATTAGTTACGCATATTTGCGTTTGTTCTAAATAACTACATAGATTTTTCTTTTCAAATAAAATTAAAAGTTAGATTCAGTTGATGATATTCTTTCTTCAGTAATATTAAAAATAATTCATAATTAATTAAAGATAATTTTAATACTAATTAAAACATAAAGATACAATTAAATGGATTATAATCAAATATCTGTGTATCTCGGATCGAGTATGTTGTGTCTCACAAATATGAAATCATTATAATGCATTTTTACAAAAATAGTAAAGGATAATAATAATATTGTACGAAACAAACATCAAAAGGTAGGCGTTATAGTCATAGTCATCATTACAATTCACTGTTTTTTTATTATTAAAATAAATTTGAAACGGACTCAACCGGAAGAATTATATTTCAAATGTTTCAAATTAAAAAAAAAATTGAAATTTAATAAAAAATTCTAATGTATTTTATAAACTTCTATTTATCCATTTTTAATTACCTACCTACTTATTATTAATTATTTTTATTTTCCTACATTAAAATTTTAAATAAATAAAAAAAAAAATAGAGAAAGTAGTCGTCTAAAGAACGACATACTAAACCGCATTTCGATGTTGCATATGTATCATTGCTTTTCGTACTCCTTATTCCAGATTTTCGTACTCCTCATTTAACATTTTTGTCACATTTTTGAACTAATGGGAACTATTTTTTACTATTGGGAACTAATGGGAACTATTTTTCACTGTTGGGAACTATTTTGCACTATTGGGAACAAAAAAAAAATTTGGGGCACAGGTGACACACACACACACACACACACACACACACACACACACACACACACACACACACAGACGACAAGTCGAGTTTAATACCGCATTTTTTCTTCGAAATGCGGTAAAAATAAAAGTTTAGTTTTTAAGTTTAGTTAGAAATTTAAACATAATTAATAGTTAATTATGTTATACAAAGTGAAAAAAAATATTAAGCATTAATTTGCGTATCTCTTATTTAAGTATCTTTTATATGACTGACCAATATTAAGGGCAAAGTATTTTGCATCATTTCAAATTAATTTATCCGAGACCAAAAGTTTTATAATATCTACGTTTACATAAAGAAAATCCGGATAAATACTTTTACCATAAAAACAAACACAAAGTCATTTATCACGAAAGCACATTGCGGTAAATGAATCAAAAACAATTACCGAAAGCTGTTGGTCATACAATTTAATGCCATTGGATTGGTCACTGTTGTTCGTAGTCCTACATCATGTACATGCTGTAGGCTCAAATAACAATCATGCTAGCAATACTTGACACAACGTAGTAGCAGTGTTAAATTTCATTACAAGTGACGATTGTGCGGTTTTGTGGGCATTTGTATGGTTTAGTGTAGTTAATTAGTTAAAGTTGAATATCTTTATCATTTATTCATTTATTTGCTTCCTATGTAAGCAATAACAAGAACACACAGAAATGCTCAATGCACTCAATTTGTTGTGTGTTTTCCGGTGAATAAATAACATAATTGTGTGGTAAATGGTAAATTTTTGTGTTTACCAGCACAGTATGTGTACTTTGCAATCGAATTCATGGAACCATAGACAATGTATGATTGAATGCACCTCATTTCACTGTTCAAACCTTTACATGCTTTGCAAAAAAACTGAACATGGATAGTGTCCATGCTCCATGCGAATTTACTCAGTAAAAGACAAAAACTCAAGATGAATTTTTACATCCCTAAAATCAGCGATCGAAGACTATTCTTCAACATGGAGATAAAACACGATAAAGTGCCTTCAGGTAACATTTTCAAACATAACCAAAAATAGATAAACAAGATTCCAATTGCATGCTTTGATGCACCAATGATTACAATAATATCTGTCTGAGCTCACAAGTATTGTGTAGTGGAAAATACGCAAACTACGTAACAAATTTCTCAAATTTTGTTTCTTGAAAGGGGTGAAAGTATTGCTAAATTGAATTTCTTCACCTTAAATGTCACGTTTGTAGCGTGTATGAAATATTAGTAGGCATAGAAGTCAAATATTTCGATCGATAAATGTCTAAAATGTAACGTCAAGTCAAGTATTAATTGATTTCTAGAGGTGTTTTCCATGTTGTCTGCTTTTTTGATAATTAAATTATTATCGATAACATTTTGAAATATTTATAAATGACGTTTCGTAGAAGTTTATTACCGCAATTTATTTATCTTTTCAAATAAAAGAAAAATACATGACTGATTATTCAGAAACTATTCTTAAAGTATATTTAAATTCAAATCGAAACAAATGCACAAAATATTTAATTCTACTTAGGTTTAAGCTAACATGTTTTGTCTGTCCATTACCAAATATGATTTGTGATGAATAACACACGAACTCACCAGTGTAGGATGCTACTGATTCGGTTTACAAAAGTTCTTCGCGCTTTAATTTAAATTAATGAATTTCGAATGTCTGAAATTTGGTTTTACGTTCACATACTGTGTGATCTTTCTTAATTCTTATTATTCTTAACTCTAAATGTTCTTTTGTTTTATTATTTGATTCTAGTTTAACTTGAAACTTAAACTTTTTTATGGAACATATATTAAAACAACCGTAGTATTCGCATTTCTAATTAAATAAAAAAATAATATGTCTGTTTATCATACGAACGTCTTTCGAACATAAACAAATTTTAATATTCAAACCAAGAAAAAAAAGTTTAATAAAAAACAACGTAACGAAAAACTATAAAATACTTTATTATACTGCACTTTGATTGCAAATAAAACTTATTTTGTTACAACATTGCAATGGTCTTTGATGATGTTTTACTGCTATAATTTTTATTTTTAATTAAACGCGTAATTAAATGAAAATAAAAAAAAATAGTATATATTAGAGAGAGAAAATCTAAGTCGGAGGTCCAAATTTCATATTTGATCTCTTTTCCGTATTTTTTAGTTCCTTAGCAAGAATTAGTTCAATATTATGTACATTTTACTATATTATGATTACATGATGATTATAATGAGATTTAAAAACTGTTTTTCAATACTATTAAAAAGAATTTTATAAAAAAATAATTTAAAATAAAAAGTAGATTCAGGTTTTTTTTAAATTTATCCAGATTCTATGTATCAAAAGTCATAATTAAACTTTGAAAAACATTATACAATCAACATCAACCGATAATTTATAAAAACAATGTTGACTTTATCAATTTGATATTTCAAACAAGAAATAGCATTTTTAAATCTCACCCATCTGTGAGACACATAAAAGGCAAAAAAGATTGTACAATTTTTTCTATAAATATTGATACATTACCGCGCCCCAGGTCTTTGGTAGGTGCTATTACTAGAAAGAAAGAAACAGAAAGAAAAATGTTGGTCGGTATAGGAATGAACGTAAAACAAGGGGCCGTTTAATATTTTTACTGTTTTTTTTTTCAAAGAACTATATCAATACATTTTCATTTATAATTTCAGACGATGGAGGTGGTGTATATTATCATATCATAACAAAAATGCTTTAGACAAAAAAATGTACATCAAATATCAGCGGGAGACAGCTTAATACATTCGGGGAAAAAATAAAAAGGAAAATCATGTAAAAATTGGCATGCAAATAATAAATAAAAAAAAAGTACGAAAGGAAAAATTAAATAAATTTTTAGAATACCAGAGTCCGCATCCGGATATTTGATTTGCTTCAAATAAATTAATTAACTGTATATCAAAAGGTATGTTGTTTTTTAGAAAATTTTTCTTTCAATATAATTATAGAAGGGGATGTCTGAGATAATTAATCGAATGCCTAAGATTCTTAAATTTTCATTTAACACATTTTATTTTTTTTTTCTACAACTTACCAAATAAATAAACTTAATTTAGCAAAATAACATATTTATATTTATAATATTTATATTTAATTCTTTATTTTCTGATTGTGCAGAATTGTATGTTTTTTATAATCAAGTCGTAATCAAGTAAAAAAAACTAAAATTAAAATACACAGAAGGTATTACTGCTTTTCTTACGATAAACCAAAACAAGAAAAATGCACAATTGTCGCAATGCTCCTTATGTTTCTATAGCATTGTATTATTTTATTGTTGAAATAATGTGATTTTTATCAAATAAGAACAAGAGGCGCTACAAAACGTTTTACAACTTCATTTATATATTTAAAACAATGTACTATCGCGTTTAATCTTTACCAGGAATCGCACGATTAAAACAATGTTTTTATTATTTTTTTTTGCCTGATCTTTTTTGTTTTGTTCAAGAGCTATCCCATGATTTTATTGAATATATTTTCTATATCTGATTCGTTTATATAAACTGTAAGGTTCCATGGAGTCAGTTTAGTTGGATGTTTCAATTAATGAGCTTGTATTTGTAGCTATGGAAACAAAACGACTAAAAGGCGTAATACGGTAGAAAAAATTCAGATTCCAAAAATTCTTTTAGGAATAAATAAAGAATGAGAATGAGAAAAAAGACAATTATAAATGGCAACAATATTGTTCAATTGTTATGTACTATACCAAAAATTTTAATCAACAATAAAGAAGCCAATTTCGAACATAATGTATTGTATGTTTCAAAAAAAACAAGATTTCCTGAGGAATTTAAACATATTTTTATGAATGTATAACATTTAGAAAAGGTGCAAAGATTTTGGTTATCTAAGTGTTAAACAGACCAAAACAGAACAGTAATAGTAATTATGCAAATGTAATGTCATCTCTGATGTCATCTAATACTTATTTTATGACTATTGTTCATTCTAACTTCTTAAAAGCATACGTACCTAAAAACAAGAAAAACTCATAAAAAAGAAAAACGCTTGAAAACATATTTCACTAATGTAGAAATAAATTGCTTCTGTTTAATGTCATCTTTGCCTGTTATACCATGTTATCTATTAAGACCAATCTTTGAACTGAGTTTTTAATACGCTTAGCTGATGGAGCACAAACATAACAGGTGCAGATTGGCCTTTCTTTTTTAAATGTACTATATATTTTCACTTTTTTCAAACAAATGCTTTCAAGAAGTTAGTATCATAAAAGTTCTTAAAAAAGCACAATGTAATAAAGACCGTTATATTAAATATTTTTTCTATGATACGATGTTGAGGTCTTCAAAATGGTATTTCTTGAGGGAGGAATATGAAATGATAATGATGAAGAGGATAATGTTCAACATCAAACCTATTTTTAAATTTAACTCAAGATGAATTACTCTTAAAATAATGTAAAAAACGCGTTTTTTACTACAGAGAAACTATATAGTAGTTGAGTTCATACATACTGTTTTTTTATGTATTATTTAAAAGTTGTCTCACCATTTTTAAGTTGAAGCTTTTAAAAATTTGAAGCTAAAATTTTTAACTTCAAAAATTCCTCAGATACTCACATTACTCAAGTAGTATATTTTGAATATTTTTTTTTTTAATTTTTGACAGCATACTCAATACTATTACACAATAATTTTTATTTACTTTATTCTAAAAACTGAGACATGTTTATGAATTTTATTACTTTCACTTTTCTAAATTTAGGTCGATCAAGTGTTCTGAATAACATTGAAGTTTTCTAGATTTTCTCGACCTTTTGCGGTAGTGAGCCACCCTATTTATTATTTCATAGATTTATTGGCCTTTTTGAACAATATTTAACATCTCTTAAAGACTTATAATTCCATTGTGAAGAATGTATCCTTTTAAAACTCTTGTTCTATCACATGAAAATTTTATAGCGTCAATTTTATATATTTAAGTATACTTTTAAATGTTCGTTGAAAAAGTTTTTTATATAATCATAACATTATTTTCAAGTTCTGTACGACAAGAAATATGATTATAATTAAAATTGTAAAATCACCTTCGTTCGTGTAAACGTAGGGCAATATCGAACCCCTTTTTCAATTACAGATTCTTGCTTATTATTTATTATTAAATATTTGCGTATGACTGCGTAGTTCGTTCGTTTTGATTTTCGTATTCAAGTAGGTATAGCATAATTATGAAGAAAATGCATTTGCTGGTGGTATTAAAGAACCCTTTCTTTATTATACGTACAAAAAAAATGGTATGAGAAGAAAATCGATATAGAAAACCTATATTGAATTCAATTATTATTATTAGACAAAATATATTCTTTGAATGGTTGAATCTAAATTCGAGTTTCCGTTTTTGAAACAACTGGGTGGCTTTGTAAAAGGTACTGGTAGTATTTTCTTTTGTTTTTATTATATTTCATCAAATTAAAAAAAAATCTAAAAATGATGTCTTTAAAGAAAGAAATATCATTAAGCACGTTTATTGTTATGATGATCATCTTTTTGAACTGCAAGTAACAAAGCAAAAGTTGTATCGAATATCTTATCTCTTGACAGATGGATGTGTTATTATGGTGGTTGTTTCTTTCCATTAAAATAAAGATTTTTTACACTATGAACTGATTTACCATCATTCGCAATCATATGTTTTCATACATATACATCATGTTAAACATGGATAACAAAAGAAGAAAAAACGGAACAGAAGTGCCAACGACTGAAGTGATTGTTTGTTCTGGATTACACAATTTATGTGTGTACCTATTCGCATTGTCGAATCATGATACATCAATTTTTCGTCCTTTTGTTACTATCCTACTTAAAATATGTAATATCTGGAATCATGATGGTTCGTTGTTCTAATCTTTATACCAGTTATCAGATCCAAATTCAATATACTATATATGCACATAAAAATTTCATTTAAAAGTTATTTGTATTCATTGATACACGAGATCTAAGCACTCATGTATAAAAAGTACTTTATCATGTTTCAGGTACAAGAGGTCATTGCGAAAGGGATACATCTAAAGAAAATCAGACAAATCTTAATGAATTAAAAATGCAAATTAAAAATAATAAGTGACAAAAAAAACTTTTTTTACTAATAAGAATATTTGAATTTAAAAGTCACAAAGCATTCTAGCATTCTAGAGTCTTCGCATGAGTTCATTCCACTCGGGTTTTATTTATTAAATTTTCTTTATGAAAATATTACCGTCATGGTATCTATGGTATTATTTTATGGTAGAAAAAATCTTCTGCAAAGCTTTATAGTATGTGATAATTTTTCACTCTTAAATAAAAAATGAAGAAAGCAGGAACTCTCGTTTACCTCTCGAGAAACACAAAAAACATAATTTGTAATAAAAGTGCGTCTCATCTGTTCACTGAACCACATTTTATGTTATTAGTGTACATTATTATATTTTCTTTAATCTTTATGAATAATAAATAAAGATGGAATAAAACGAGATGTGGTGAAATAGAAAATTCATAATTCCACTCTGTCTAGAGCTTTTTTTTACTATCCTTTTTACTAAGTAGTACTGCATACTATGTACATATATTCATTATCATTTGTAACTAATTGAATATAATAAAACTGTGTCTATAATAATTTAAGATTTTTTTTTAAGGACAGATTGTATACAAAAACTATATATTTTTTTATTTTTAATATTGCCAATGTAAAAATTTTGCTAGACAGAGATCTGTAATCATAAAAAACTATCATGTGCCATATGTCACTGTTTTTTTTTTTTTTTGTATATATTCTTCTACTAAATTTATGTATTCACATGAGTTGAGTATTAACAAGGACAATAACAAATATATTTTTGAAATAAATAATCATCTTCTTATATTTTTACAACAAAATATGTATAATCATCAACAAAAAACTAAAACTACGTATTATTACGCAAAAAAAAAAATTAATCCTCCACATTTTTTAATATATATAATAGCAACAATAAAACCCATTTGATTTATCTTTGTGCCGAAAAGAAAAAAATTGCAACCGTAAAATATTTTTTAATCTTTTTTCAAGTGGCCAACTGTTTAGAGCATTCACATTACATGAGGAAATGTGAACAGCACTCATAAATCCCTAACAATGTGCTCATCTTTGATCTCTCAAAAGTCTTTAAATGATTCGTTTTATAGGCATATGTGAAATGTCATTTTATAAGACTATATTCTCATATCTCTACAAAACATATTAGATTGTATTTTTTAATTTATTAATTTATCAAAACTGAATGTATGCAAATAAAATGTGTGTTTCAAAAAAAGGATTTCATTTCTTCAAAAGGCATAAAACATTGTTAAGGGATAAGAATTTAAAAAGCGAATAATGTATTTGTGAAAAGAATGATAAAGCTCCCTTGACAGTTAACATTTCATGTGGAAAATTGCTCTCAATAATTTTTTTGAGCCTTTTAGGTTTTAGCGTTGCTTCATATTATGTTGTTTTGACAGATTTAAAAATATATTTGCATTTTTTTTGAATACCAAAAAATCATGCATTGAAATATATTCTTTCTAATGAATGTATAAATTTATATATAAATATAAATTTTATAAATTATATATAGATTTTTAAAAAATTGTACAATTGTTGTACAACTCAATTTGAATACGTTGAAAATATATAAAATTTCTAATACTTATTTGTCCTTTTCTCGAAACCGTACATTTTTTTCTTCAATATATAACAGTAAGTGAATATTATACCAAGTGAATGCACCTTAAAAATTGGCTTACATTTTTTCTTTGACTTCTCCCTAAAAAATGATTTAAGTATAAAAAGCTTGAAAATACAACAAAACAAACAAACGATGATAAACCAAATTTTCCGTATGAAAAAGCAATTCCTGAAAACCACGCATTCAAATCAGACAATAACTGCCTTTGTAGTGATAAGAAAATATATATTTTTTTTATTTTATCATGATTCCCTTTTAAAGCCAAACTGTATCTTGGGACGGATAAATGATGAAGGGGAGATGATGTCGATGAAAATCCTATTTATATATGAATTTTTCTGCTTCTGAAAACATAATACACCTTATGACGATGTCTTATAAATATTGTTTACAGCTTATTCACATTTATATGCGAGTAGGATTTACTGGTATTTGCGTTTTTAAGAAAGAAGGAAAAAACGATTTCATGGAAATAACAAATTAAAATTAGCGTGACCTATTTATTACTAGCTTCAAAGCTAATTTGTTTAACAAATGTAAATACAAAATTCGAATCTAAAATTAATAAACAATGATGCTATTGAAAATATTTGAATATTATTATTTTTGTTACTGTCACTTTTCCAAAAATCGATATATCAACAATCGATACAACAATCGATATAACAAAAGAGTTTTCCACAAATGGCAAGAGGAAATGAGAGGGAAACATTTGTGGACAAGTCTTTCATGTGTTTCGGCAAAAGGAAAAATAAATTAAAAAGCAATCAAAGTTAATTTTTGGCAAACACCAAAATAAATGAAAGACCCCCAATTTAAATTGTATTTGTCATGTTATAATAACGCATTGAACAAAAGGAAAAGCTAAGGAAATGGGTTAAAATGTTGGTTTTGTCTTTTGCTCTTTTTGTACATTTTAAGCACGCAACAATTTTTTGGGATTGTCGTTTCCCTTGACAAACATCAAAGTGTCGAGGCAGTAATTGTTTTGAAAGCTTTTACAAAGAAAATGCTCGCATATTTACGAAATAATATAATCCACATCGTTTTTTATTCATATTTCACATGTCAATAAACATTTTTTGTGTTCATGTCATATCATCACAAAAATATAATTACAATGAAAACAAAAACAATAAAATGTACGATAGCATACATATTTATAACAAACAATCATGCTTATGGGCGAACTTATTTTTTTTCGATTTTTGCCTATGTAGCCACAAAATATATCGAAATATTTTGTTTGGTCAAAAAATATTTTATTTGATGTAGGCACATATTTAAAGTTTACATGTTCGTATTGACATAACGTTATATCGAGCAAAAGTTAGTTCAAATTAAAGAATTTCCATCATAGTAAATCGATATGTTTCTTTTAAATAAATTATCTTGTAAAATTTATACATTTATTATGTATCAAAAGAAGAACGTTCACTTTATTTTGCGACAAAAGCATATGCGTGCTTTCTTCTATTCATCTAAATATGTTTGAATAAAAATAATAATAAATGAACATGATATCATTTCGTCACACTTGTTACCATGACACTGAGATGAGACGAAGAAAAGTTAATGGATTGTAATTGATACAAATAAATTTCATAATTATTATTACAAGGATTCCCGTTCCATTTTTCAATGTTGGGTACACTCTGTAATTTTATCTAATAATATTTATACAAGAAATTATCTTTTCATCCTTGTTCGTTTCAGTATTTTTGTATATATTAATAATTGTACGAATAAGAACGACTTAATGATAGTCATCACCAAGCCAAATATATTGATGTGCTTCATAATTTGTAGCAAATAAATAAAATCCACTTCATTTCCCCTTTAATCCCATCTGTATTTGTACATAGACTAATTCAATAATAAACAACTCCAAAGTAAAATTAATAAAATTTTAATAAATTCTACATAGTCTTATCTATTTTGAAGGAATTTTATCTTTTCGTTTTTGGCGCATCAATTTTTCATTATATTTTGTTCAACTTAGTCTTTTCTGAAACATACCTAATTGAAGATGGTTTTACTACTCAATTTTTTGTGAACATTTCAATACGAATTTATAGAGAAGAAACTCTGCTGAGCGAAATATTTATCTGCAAATTGGTTTAATAATTTTTTCTTAAATGGACTCTAATGAGGTAAAATTAAGACAAACGTGGGAATTTTATTTTTTTATTCGAACCAAAAAATTCTTCATCTGTTTAAAACCTGGCGCCTAAATATAATCTAAATTTAAATCATATGGCACCGAGCTTCAAATAAAGTAAAACACATCGTTATGTAACACGCGGCACTGTTCGTAAGTAATTAAATAGGTACATGTATATATTTTTTCAAATGCTCATAAAAAGCGAAACACTTGATCATTAAAAATCACACGGGAGCCAATTTCGTATGAGTAATCCGTTGTTTTGAAACTCGAACAATAAAAAAATAAAACACAAAACAAAACAGTTAAAACAGACAGTGAACAATGAGTATCGTCAAACATAATCAAAACAAACCATTAAAATTCTACGGTAAATTCATGGTAAATTAAAAAAATAAAATAAACGGATTTTGAAGATTATTCATTTCGAATAAAATGAAAAATTATTGTAAATGTGCTTCACTTAATTAATCATTTTGAAATCTGGTCCATCTTTAACTAGTGAAAAATTAACACAGCAGCAAGTGTATAATAAAACGAGTTATAAAATCATCCGTAAATAAACATCTTAGTCGTGTTTCAACTCTATGTTTTTCGACTAAGCATAAGTTTTAATTCAACTATATTCAACTATATAACTTTAATACAACTAACTATAACTATTTATATATATATATAAGGGGTTTTCTTAGGATTCTTACTTATATCAACATTTTAATGTAAGCCCAGCGAAAATTTTGACACAATTAAAGGATAATGTCTAATACAAAAAATAAATTTTGCGAATAAAACTGAACAAAAACTTTATTTTTCCTAATTTTGAAGAACTTTTTATGAAAAAAACATTTTCTTATTTTCACTGAGGTAAGAACAAGATACATGGAAGCAAGTCAAAAGGTGTGAGATCCTAAAATTTCATTAGTGTCATTGTAGTTAGATTTATTTCCTAATTTGTTGTTTACTTCTGTTGTGTTTGTTATTGTTTAGTAATTCTCCCCAAAATTATGCACAGAGATACGTAGAAAAATATAAGAAATAACATAATTTTATTTGACAACGACATAAATATTTTTATCATGACACCACCTGAATATTTTGCTTGGAATTGCAAAAAGGAAGGAGTTTAGAGCTATGACAGAGTATCTATAATACGTTCATTTTTCCATTAATGATTTGTGTCAAACAAAAATATCTAGTTTCTACATTTTTACTGAAAATAGTCATTATGTAACATACATTTACCTAAAATTTTTATACAACAATACATATATTTAATATAATATGAAACAAAATGACACAAAAATAATAATAATAATAAAGGATTTAACACATGAGTGATTTATCAAAAAGGGAATTAACACACATTTCAAGATAGATTCAGACACGCAGAGTAAGAGGGGTACAATAGAAAGATTTTAATGAAAATAATATCCGTGTAATAATAGTAATGTGTGTTTCTTCCTTTTCTTTTTTTTGGGTTTTTACTTTTGTTGTTGTTTATTAAAATATTTGTAACATTAAATCATTATTTGTATTATACATAGTTCCATTAACATTTCTAGTAATTATTAATTTTTGTTAATAAAAGTTTTTAAGCTTTGAATTAAAAAATTATATTGTATTTTCTTTCTTTTAATTAAATTTTGTCGTTCAAGAGCTTTTTTGTATTTTGGGGAAACATTACATTTGTTTCATATGTGTACACACGATTATTTTGATTGATAATATAGTGTCATGCTATCAAAATCGAACAACCATTGAATCTTCTTTGTTTCTATTTATTATTACTTTTATGATTATTAATGCGATCAAAGATATTTTATTACTTTGCTCAACAAAATGTAAGGAATCTTTTATTCTTAAATTCAATTATCATCTGCACACACGACAAGAGAGCCGTAAAACAGAGTGAAATAGAAAAGGAAACAAAATTGAATGCCATAAATTTTATTGTAAGACATCAGTGTTAATGCAAAACATTGTAAGATGCACGAAACGTTATTTTTTGCTTGTGTTAGCATTGTATGTTATGAGTTGGGAATGAAATGAAAGAACAAAAATGAAAAAGAATGAAGAAGATTTTGTTTTCACTTCGTCATATGAGACTCTTGGAAGTAATGATTTATATGACAATTACTGCGAAAAAGTTTTCCCCAACAACAGTTTTCACTTCTATAGTCTCATACGTTAATAAAAAAAAGTGGACTCATAAAATGTAACAGATAAACATTAACACCCTTGTTTTTATGTTTTAGAGTATCTCCCGGCCGCAATAATTCAATTCAACATTAATTATTCAACAATTTAAAAAAAAAGAGAATAATTATTTTGTAACTCACATTTACATTAAATAAATTTCTATTAAATATATTGTAAAAATTGAAGGAACTGTGCCTAAAAAAATGCGTTGTTAAAATGAGACCAATATGTTTCGGAATTTTTAATTAGGACATTTAATTTTAGTTCATTCTGTAATTTTTCTTTCCAGCAAAATTATTGTACTACAATCACCCCACCATTGTGTCTGTATTCCCTAACGATGCCATTGACAAAATTATATAACCGCTGCAACGAAATGTGTTCTCAAAAGATTCCATCAAAATCGCTCTATTTTTTTCAATAATTATAAAGGTTTGGTTAAACTGCAAAACATTCAAGTTGTAACAGACCGTTTATACAGTAAAACTGTTTTTTATCTTACGTTTTTCAGATTTTTTTAAAAATTCAGTGATTAATTTTTTATTAGGTACGGTTTTATTGTCATTGTTCCTATACAATATTGGAAAACTTGGGCACATCTTTGTGTTGCATCTTACAAAAGTACCTACTGTGTACATTTATATAAAAAATAAAATTAGATTCAAGACAAGAAAAAATTTAATTAGTCAGTTAATTCCCAAAGAAGGGAACTTGTAAAAATATTTATGGTTGGTTTTATTATGAAATTTAATATCGACCGAGTGAGAAGGGTGTATGTCTTTTATGATATTGAATAGGGTGGTGAGCGTTATTTAAAAAAAAGAAACTCAGGTGTTTCAATTTTAGATGTCCACTTTTCTTTAAATTTTTGTGTAGTATTTGCTTTTGAGTTTCATATAGAAGATAAGCATTTTTTTTTAGCATTTATAGAAAAAAAAATTTTTTGTTTTTCAATTTTTAATTATTTTCAGTCACACTTATTGGTGGAAGTATTTATATGATTACGAGTAGGTTTTTTGAATGAGCATTAAAAAA
Organism: Culicoides brevitarsis; assembly: GCF_036172545.1. Classification (NCBI taxonomy): domain Eukaryota; kingdom Metazoa; phylum Arthropoda; class Insecta; order Diptera; family Ceratopogonidae; genus Culicoides; species Culicoides brevitarsis. The sequence continues at coordinate 21,874,482 of NC_087086.1, read as the reverse complement.
TCATACGCTTGTGCAAACATCATAACATTTTACTAAGAATTTAATATCCGAAAATAATTTTACGTATAATCAACTTGTTTTTTTTCTATATTTTTCTGTGAATATTCATGAAATCGATTAAAATAAAGTATAAACTAAAACCGTACAAAATCATCCTCTTCGGGTCATAGTGGGTGTAGCCCAGCCCGAAAGGACTTTCAACTTAAATACATATTTACATAAAATTTAATAAAAACAAATTTAAAAAAAATTACAAATAAAAAAAAATTAAACATATATATTTAATTTATGTAAATAAAAATAAATATATATAAATAATTATGGGTCCGTGGACTACACCCGATCTATGCTCCATGTCAACTCATAAAATATACTAAACGATGAACCAGTTTTTGTTTACTATACATTGCTTTTTAAGGATGATATTGTACTCACGTGAAGGTTGAGCTTTTCTTCGTAAAATATTTGGCTTTTATTGCTTTAGTTAAGTAGAATTTCTTGTACCTTTCGGGTGGCTTGATTGACAAGCATCTGTAAATAAAGAAAAAAAAGAAACGTTGGACCGTTCGTTCAATGATGAATTTAAATTTAAGGTACGATTAAAAATATACATCAAAATTGCTACATCAACAAACAACAACAGCTAGATAAAAAATAAAGAGGAGAAAAAAATCACACGAAAAAATATTGCTACAGAAATGAAATAACTGAAAATGAATCAGCAATTTTCTGATAAATTATATTTTTTAACGAAAACCTAAGAAAAATTGCAAGGGTTGCTTTAAATTTTGTTTTCCCCCTATCTGTGTAACATCTAATAATCAGAAATAGTCACAAGTTAAAGCATGAAGTAATAATATTGTAGCTTGGACTGCTCTTTTTATTAGGATCAGAAACACAGTTTGTGATATGATATTGAAAACTGTCATCACTCTCAGAAAATCAAAGTAAACATACCTCGTTATCAAAAGTACATATTAAGTTCCGATTTTCGTCAATTTTGTACTTCCATTGAAGTTCATATAAAATTTAAAACTATTTACAACTATATAATAATAGCAGGGGTTTTACAAGAGCAGTATTTTGAAACATTAAAACTCTTATTTAACTTTGTTTATACTCAGTACAAAATACTGATTAAGAAAATTCGCAACTATGCCTCTTGGCAGTTTTGCAAGAGAATTTTTTCTTTTCAATTAATTGTATTAGCTACTCGGCCGTAAGTACATAGTTTTGTAAGTACCAACATTTGTACACAAATCATAAATCGGTAGCAACGATACATTATTTTGTACTTTGTTAGATATTTGCTTCTATTTGAACCAACAAAATGTAAGAAATTTCATTCTTTTTCAAATTCATTGTTTTCAGTTTTGTTTTTGTAAATATTTTATATTATTATATGTATATGTACTTACATACATGTAGAGTTCTCCTTTCAAAACAACAAGTCTTAGTAAAAAGTTTCATTTGCATGACTTAAAAATATGTTTCTACAAGTGCTTATAACATATGAAATTAATATAAAAAACGAACTTTTTTTTCATTTCCGGATCATAAAGCGAATATTCCATTTTTGTTGTTTTGATTGCAATTTTTGTTGTTGTAGTAAAGTTTAAACATTTAATTATTATTACATATAACATATGATCAAATAAACACTGTTCATGTAGTGTAACAAAATAGTATTTTTGTTTTGCTCTAAACTTAAACTTGTAATTTATGAAATGCATACAAATGTCAACTTATTTGACATGTGTGTAAGCGTGTTAGTTGAAATGGATAAAAATCAAAAGAAAGTACATTAAAATTAAAAATGTTGATTAGGTTCGTTCCGTTCAAGAAATCGAAAAAAATGATTTTGCACTTTGTACTGATTTTGTCAGACTTATCAATATAAGATATATAATTTTTCATATAATATCCACAATAGGATTCTTTTATGCCAACCTACCCTAACCATATCATATCGATTTTAAGGAATTTCAAAGAAAAAATTTGAAGATTTTTTTTTTGTAAATTCTAAACAAGTTTTTCAAATTTTCATAGTTAATCAATAGGACAAGAGATTCATAAAAATTCTTCATTGGTACCACAAAGCATATTAATCGAAAACCAGGACACATAGATCACTTAGCATTATAACAGTCCATCATTTTGACACTTACTGACATGATTGAATATTAATTATTAGATTTCTTTTATTATGAAAGTAATTTAAATTATATAATTTAATATGATATTTAGTTTAAAGATAGATAGAAGAAACCGTGCAATACAAAGACTAATAAAGGTATAAGGTTTGTAGAAGAAAAATAAAAGAAATGACTTTACTCGATTGATGTTGATCAAATTTGTGTGTAAATGAAGAGGGAAAAACAATAATCATCTTATGTATGATGAATTGTTAAATAATAATGTTCAAGTTATGATGAAAGAAAATGAAAAATTAATACAAAAAAAGAACAATAACTTGAAATGAATGGTAGTCAAATCAAAGTTGATGTTGATTTTTGTTTGAACAAAACCGCAGCGCTTCTATAATACTCATTCTTTTTCATACCTTGATGTCGGTGGCGTAGAATGAAAAATGAATACGCATAAAATATATGCAGTACTGTATGTATTTATATTTTTTTTATTTAAATAGCCGTAGACTGGCGCTTACGAAAAAGCTTTTTGACCAAATAATTATACTTTCTTGATTCTAAAAAAAAACGATTTAATCATCAATACCAATATATTTTTAAAAAATTAAATGACATAATTCATCATTTGTAATTATTTAACGTTGGAATATCCTACTACTTAGGAATTTATATCCAACTTCAAATAACATTCATGTATGAAATACCATACATATATTTAAAATCAGTGACGAGACGTGATTCGAAGAAAAAAGAAATTGCTCAGTGATGTAGCAATAACTTTGCAAAAATGATTTCGTTTGAATTATTATTTTATGATTTTTGTATAAAATAAATAATAATTCTTTGGACAGATAAATTCTTCGAAAGAACCTACCTTTACATACCTATAGTATCATTTTAAAATAAAGTTATGTTTTATTTATGTACAACTTTCTTTCAACGTTTTTTAAATTTTAGACTGACAATCACGTGCTTTATTAGCTTTTAGATAAGGTATTTATTAAAGACAGGAAAGAAAAAAGTCAGTAGAGATGTAACGTATCATCTGTTTACTCTCCCACACCAATGTGATTTTGAATAAAAACTGTTGTATTTTTGGTTCAAAAAAGTCTCGTCTTATCTTGAGTTACGAACATCTTGCATGTTGCGTGCATGCCGCATTTATGAGCAGGTGTTTGTTCAAATTATTTGCCTTTTTCATACTATTTGTAGTTCATTCATTTTTAAGACTTATCTAAAAAACTGATAAGCGTTTTTAAAATGATTTTTTTTTACTTTACCAGAATGTAATTTAAATATTATGAATGATTTGAAAAATCTATTTCATTCATGAAATTTTTGAAAAAATATTTGACTCTACAGCAGATTTATTTTCTGATGCTTGATGTACTTTCTGATACTAAGTACATACTAATTAAAAATAGATAAGTAAAATAATTTAAATAAGTTAATGATAATGAGTGTATTTATATATTTAGTCTTTTAAGAAAATTTTAAACTTATTCCTGATTTAATTTTATTCAAAAAATATTTCAACTATTTTTCCATACATAGTTATATATTTTTTAAATAATTGAAAAATCGATGATTCATTAAAATGATAAAATTACATTTACGTATATAAAAGTTAGGTAAGAAGTGCATTTAATTTGAAAAAAGTCCTGTGCAGTCAAATTAATCCAATTGTTTACTTTAACGACTAAAAACAGACTAATAAATGTATAGTCCAAATCCAAAGTAATAGAAGCTCGGTGCATTTTTAGTAAAATATGCACTTTGGATTGATTGTGTCATCAAAAAGGGCGTCATCAGTGATTGTCTCTTACGAGTTTGTAATATATGTATTGTAGGTTTGAGAGAGATGGGACGATGAGCATAAAACAATATTTGGACAATAAATTTGCATATTCGGGTTGTTTGTAAAATGCACAGGATGAAACGAAATATTGCAATACCTTGACATTTCTCGTTCAATATGGTTCAAAATTTTACAATGATAGTGACGATCATTATATTAAAATACCACTTATAATGTTATGAATCGCCCTCCATGGTGTATTTTATATTTACTTCTTGTACTGATGCATTTAATGCTTTTCTATGGTCAACTCAAAATGCATCCCCAATAATAACAATAATAATTATGATTTAATTTATTTTTGATAAACATTCAAATATGAGCTACACAATTGACCATTCTGCTCGTTGTGAAACAATATTTAATTGTATTTGCCCTTCATTATAATGATTATTATTTTCATTATCGAGTCGAAGAGTTTTGTTTATTTTAAATGTTTTTCATAAACAAACTCATTTGCCGGTCAGTAAACAAACGAAGAGTGGCAAGTTGAGAAATCTGTTGATTTTTGCTCTTTAATTTATTAAAAATAAATTACATACAAACAAGCATAAATGATCAAACTTTAAATTAGATTTGGATGTTTCGATTTTTTTTCAAAATTATCATAAATTTGTAAGCAACCAACTAAGGCGCTTTACTACAAAAGTGTTGAAGTGTGAAATAGAGATAAGATTGAGCAGAAAAGAATTATTTCTAGAAAAGAGTGTAAGATAGGGTGTCCACTGTAAAACCAAGCATGTTGAAAAAATTCTTATAAAAGGCAAAATATATTCTTGATGTTGCAACATTCGTTTTACACATAAATTAACATTAAAAATTGTACAAAGTAACCGTATGTAACTGAAACAAAAAAAAACATAAAAATCGCGTGTAGACTTAAAAAAAATATGTTTCATATTTTTTAATTTTACATATATTGTACATTTTTAATTTAAACAATATAAAAAGGGCGTTTCAATATCAAATTGACATTGGAAGAGTTTTTTAATTCTTTCTTAAAATTAAAAAAATATATCAACATATATCAATTTATGGTTTGCTCATTAGGTAGTATACATGCGAAATATACCTCTTGCATCTAAGAAATTAAACAACAAATATACCTAATGTTCTTGAAAAAGAAATAACAAAAAAATAAATTACTTTAATTATAAATCAAATACTTAAATCTATTTTAGTGTATTGTATAGTTGTATAATGTATTTATAATTCCTCGCCCATTTATTCAAGGCTTAAAAACATAGGTATATGAACTCAATCAATTGAATGGAAAACCATATAAAAAACTACAGAGTTTGTATAAATTTTTAATTAAAAAACCTTATTTTTGCCCTATACCTATAAATGAAAAATAATAGTAAACGTGTTTAAAATTTGCTCATTTATTGGCAATTATATTGATTGCGTGTTACAGTTCAATTGATGCAATATTTTAATTTACTTTGTATGCCAGCAATAATTTTCGCAATTGTTTAATTTTTAATTACCTTGAACTGCAACAGTTGTAAAATTATTTATTATGAACTCGATCAAATGATAAGTTAGTATAAAGATTATTGAAAAAAAAGTTAAATTTACCTAAATCTTAAAAATATTATTTGAGGGACAGTTTTCGCGCCATTCTCATAGTCAACATAATATTTTACAATAAGTTCAGCAAAATATCCTTACCATGGATAAATTACATGCTAAAAAATTCATGACATTTTCCAACCTTTCACACTCATTGAAATTTTTTATACATTTTTATCTTCTACAGCCATTTTTTGTTTATTTGGTTTTTCCTGCTTTAGCATCTGTTCAGCGTGTCAAGCATTGAGAAATAAGAGAAAGCACAGGTTATTACACTACTACAGGGCGTTAGTATTACACATTAGGGTGTCATTTGTGGAGCTGGAAAGCAG